>NW_026112482.1:0-122366 GCF_024323335.1 Lathyrus oleraceus
AATAGATCTCTTATCACCACGGTCAAACAAATTTCTACTTAATATTTTTGGATATTGTTTTCAGTTTTCTTTCTTCTTACTATGTTTTGAAATTATTGGTATTGAATTTTCTTCATTCATTAGATCCTTTGCCTTTCATTATTGGTGGTGAACACTTTGACTATTGCAATTACTATTAAATTATAAGGAGTTAAATAGACTTCTGAAAATAAGTATATATATAATGATAGATAGTATGTATAAAATATATAGATATGATATATAAATTTAAAAAAATTAAGTTAATAGTAAGGATATTAATTTATTAATTCTATTTTTTAATTATCGTTCTTTTAAAGTAAGTAAATTTTATCTCTACAAAAGTCATAAACAAAAGAAAAACAAATGCAGACAAAAGATGTTAAAAAGATGTTAAAGGTGTGTCTCAATACACTGTTTCTCTTTCTCTTTCTCTCCCCTTATGAAAGATAATATTGCATCAAATTGCCACTTATATAATTTTAAGAACTGAAAATTCAATATACTAGCATCAAGCCACCATTTTATGTTAACTATTTAATGTGATAATTGTGGAAGAAATTAGAAGAGACGATATGTCTTTTTCGTCAACAAGATCTTAGGTTGAAAAATTAAAATATAGAATTAAATATATTTTGGTCCTCTAAATATTTTATATTATATTTTTCGTTTATAAGTAAAATATATTTATTTTCTATTTATCCAAAATAAATGAATTATTTTCTGTTTAATTAAAAGAAAACGAAATATTGATGTGAATTTACGTACCTTTCAGTTCTCAATTTTTCAAGTACGAAAATAGAGAGACAGAGAACACGTATGCAGAAAGAGAACGATGTTTTTTTTACTAGTAGTTGAGTGTGTTGATGAACATGAACATGTTCATGTTGTGTGGTTTTGTTCATTATGAAAGAAAAATTAATTCTATTTTAAATAATAAACTGTTCAACTTCAGATTTTAATTAACATTTATTTTAAACTATTAAACTATACATAACACAGATAAAAAAAATAGTAATTATTTCTATTTAAATTTATTTTTAAATGTCAATCATTTTGAAACCAAGGAAATGTTGTTTTCTAATTTAATTTAATTCAAAACTTTTATTTAGTTGAAATAGATCTCTTATCACCACGGTCAAACAAATTTCTACTTAATATTTTTTGGATATTTTTTCAGTTTTTCTTTCTTCTTACTATGTTTTGAAATTATTGGTATTGAATTTTCTTCATTCATGGATCCTTTGCCTTTCATTATTGGTGGTGAACACTTTGACTATTGTATTACTATTAAATTATAAGGAGTTAAATAGACTTCTGAAAATAATATATATATATAAATTTAACAAAAATTAAGTTAATAGTAAGGATATTAATTTATTTAATTCTATTTTTAATTATTGTTCTTTTAAAGTAAGTAAATTTTATCTCTACAAAAGTCGTAAACAAAAGAAAAACAAATACAGACAAAAGATGTTAAAAGATGTTAAAGGTGTGTCTCAATACACTGTTTCTCTTTCTCTTTCTCTCCCCTTATGAAAGATAATATTGCATCAAATTGCCACTTATATTAATTTTAAGAACTGAAAATTCAATATACTAGCATCAAGCCACCATTTTATGTTAACTATTTAATGTGATAATTGTGGAAAGAAATTAGAAGAGACGATATGTCTTTTTCGTCAACAAGATCTTAGGTTGAAAAATTAAAATATAGAATTAAATATATTTTGGTCCTCTAAATATTTTATATTATATTTTCGTTTATAAGTAAAATATATTTATTTTCTGTTTATCCAAAATAAATGAATTATTTTCTGTTTAATTAAAAGAAAACGAAATATTGATGTGAATTTACGTACCTTTCAGTTCTCAATTTTTCAAGAACGAAAATAGAGAGACAGAGAACATGTATGCAGAAAAGAACGATGTTTTTTTTACTAGTAGTTGAGTGTGTTGATGAACATGAACATGTTCATGTTGTGTGGTTTGTTCATTATGAAAGAAAAATTAATTCTATTTTAAATAATAAGCTGTTCAACTTCAGATTTTAATTAACATTTATTTTAAACTATTAAACTATACATAACAATGATAAAAAAAATAGTAATTATTTCTATTTAAATTTATTTTAAATGTCAATCATTTTGAAACCAAGGAAATGCTGTTTTCTAATTTAATTTAATTCAAAGCTTTTATTTAGTTGAAATAGATCTCTTATCACCACGGTCAAACAAATTTCTACTTAATATTTTTGGATATTGTTTTCAGTTTTTCTTTCTTCTTACTATGTTTTGAAATTATTGGTATTGAATTTTCTTCATTCATTGGATCCTTTGCCTTTCATTATTGGTGGTGAACACTTTGACTATTGTAATTACAATTAAATTATAAGGAGTTAAATAGACTTCTTAAAATAATATATATATATATATATATATATATATATATATTATAAATTTAAAAATTTAAGTTAATAGTAAGGATATTAATTTATTTAATTCTATTTTTTAATTATTGTTCTTTTAAAGTAAGTAAATTTTATCTCTACAAAAGTCATAAACAAAAGAAAAACAAATACAGACCAAAGATGTCAAAAAGATGTTAAAGGTGTGTCTCAATACACTGTTTCTCTTTCTCTTTCTCTCCCCTTATGAAAGATAATATTGCATCAAATTGCCACTTATATTAATTTTAAGAACTGAAAATTCAATATACTAGCATCAAGCCACCATTTTATGTTAACTATTTAATGTGATAATTGTGGAAAGAAATTAGAAGAGACGATATGTCTTTTTCGTCAACAAGATCTTAGGTTGAAAAATTAAAATATAGAATTAAATATATTTTGGTCCTCTAAATATTTTATATTATATTTTTCGTTTATAAGTAAAATATATTTATTTTCTATTTATCCAAAATAAATGAATTATTTTCTGTTTAATTAAAAGAAAACGAAATATTGATGTGAATTTACGTACCTTTCAGTTCTCAATTTTTTAAGAACGAAAATAGAGAGACAGAGAACATGTATGCAGAAAAGAACGATGTTTTTTTTACTAGTAGTTGAGTGTGTTGATGAACATGAACATGTTCATGTTGTGTGGTTTGTTCATTATGAAAGAAAAATTAATTCTATTTTAAATAATAAGCTGTTCAACTTCAGATTTTAATTAACATTTATTTTAAACTATTAAACTATACATAACAATGATAAAAAAAATAGTAATTATTTCTATTTAAATTTATTTTTAAATGTCAATCATTTTGAAACCAAGGAAATGCTGTTTTCTAATTTAATTTAATTCAAAGCTTTTATTTAGTTGAAATAGATCTCTTATCACCACGGTCAAACAAATTTCTACTTAATATTTTTTGGATATTGTTTTCAGTTTTTCTTTCTTCTTACTATGTTTTGAAATTATTGGTATTGAATTTTCTTCATTCATTGGATCCTTTGCCTTTCATTATTGGTGGTGAACACTTTGACTATTGTAATTACTATTAAATTATAAGGAGTTAAATAGACTTCTGAAAATATATATATATATATATATAAATTTAAAAAAATTAAGTTAATAGTAAGGATATTAATTTATTTAATTCTATTTTTTAATTATCGTTCTTTTAAAGTAAGTAAATTTTATCTCTACAAAAGTCATAAACAAAAGAAAAACAAATGCAGACAAAAGATGTTAAAAGATGTTAAAGGTGTCTCAATACACTGTTTCTCTTTCTCTTTCTCTCCCCTTATGAAAGATAATATTGCATCAAATTGCCACTTATATTAATTTTAAGAACTGAAAATTCAATATACTAGCATCAAGCCACCATTTTATGTTAACTATTTAATGTGATAATTGTGGAAAGAAATTAGAAGAGACGATATGTGTTTTTCGTCAACAAGATCTTAGGTTGAAAAATTAAAATATAGAATTAAATATATTTTGGTCCTCTAAATATTTTATATTATATTTTTCGTTTATAAGTAAAATATATTTATTTTCTATTTATCCAAAATAAATGAATTATTTTCTGTTTAATTAAAAGAAAACGAAATATTGATGTGAATTTACGTACCTTTCAGTTCTCAATTTTTCAAGTACGAAAATAGAGAGACAGAGAACACGTATGCAGAAAGAGAACGATGTTTTTTTTACTAGTAGTTGAGTGTGTTGATGAACATGAACATGTTCATGTTGTGTGGTTTGTTCATTATGAAAGAAAAATTAATTCTATTTTAAATAATAAACTGTTCAACTTCAGATTTTAATTAACATTTATTTTAAACTATTAAACTATACATAACACAGATAAAAAAAATAGTAATTATTTCTATTTAAATTTATTTTTAAATGTCAATCATTTTGAAACCAAGGAAATGTTGTTTTCTAATTTAATTTAATTCAAAGCTTTTATTTAGTTGAAATAGATCTCTTATCACCACGGTCAAACAAATTTCTACTTAATATTTTTTGGATATTGTTTTCAGTTTTTCTTTCTTCTTACTATGTTTTGAAATTATTGGTATTGAATTTTCTTCATTCATTGGATCCTTTGCCTTTCATTATTGGTGGTGAACACTTTGACTATTGTAATTACTATTAAATTATAAGGAGTTAAATAGACTTCTGAAAAATAATATATATATAAATTTAACAAAATTAAGTTAATAGTAAGGATATTAATTTATTTAATTCTATTTTTAATTATTGTTCTTTTAAAGTAAGTAAATTTTATCTCTACAAAAGTCATAAACAAAAGAAAAACAAATACAGACAAAAGATGTTAAAAGATGTTAAAGGTGTGTCTCAATACACTGTTTCTCTTTCTCTTTCTCTCCCCTTATGAAAGATAATATTGCATCAAATTGCCACTTATATTAATTTTAAGAACTGAAAATTCAATATACTAGCATCAAGCCACCATTTTATGTTAACTATTTAATGTGATAATTGTGGAAAGAAATTAGAAGAGACGATATGTTTTTTCGTCAACAAGATCTTAGGTTGAAAAATTAAAATATAGAATTAAATATATTTTGGTCCTCTAAATATTTTATATTATATTTTTCGTTTATAAGTAAAATATATTTATTTTCTGTTTATCCAAAATAAATGAATTATTTTCTGTTTAATTAAAAGAAAACGAAATATTGATGTGAATTTACGTACCTTTCAGTTCTCAATTTTTTAAGAACGAAAATAGAGAGACAGAGAACATGTATGCAGAAAAGAACGATGTTTTTTTTACTAGTAGTTGAGTGTGTTGATGAACATGAACATGTTCATGTTGTGTGGTTTGTTCATTATGAAAGAAAAATTAATTCTATTTTAAATAATAAACTGTTCAACTTCAGATTTTAATTAACATTTATTTTAAACTATTAAACTATACATAACAATGATAAAAAAAATAGTAATTATTTCTATTTAAATTTATTTTTAAATGTCAATCATTTTGAAACCAAGGAAATGCTGTTTTCTAATTTAATTTAATTCAAAGCTTTTATTTAGTTGAAATAGATCTCTTATCACCACGGTCAAACAAATTTCTACTTAATATTTTTTGGATATTGTTTTCAGTTTTTCTTTCTTCTTACTATGTTTTGAAATTATTGGTATTGAATTTTCTTCATTCATTGGATCCTTTGCCTTTCATTATTGGTGGTGAACACTTTGACTATTGTAATTACAATTAAATTATAAGGAGTTAAATAGACTTCTTAAATAAATATATATATATATATATATATATATATAATATATATATAAATTTAAAAAAATTAAGTTAATAGTAAGGATATTAATTTATTTAATTCTATTTTTTAATTATTGTTCTTTTAAAGTAAGTAAATTTTATCTCTACAAAAGTCATAAACAAAAGAAAAACAAATACAGACAAAGATGTCAAAAAGATGTTAAAGGTGTGTCTCAATACACTGTTTCTCTTTCTCTTTCTCTCCCCTTATGAACGATAATATTGCATCAAATTGCCACTTATATTAATTTTAAGAACTGAAAATTCAATATACTAGCATCAAGCCACCATTTTATGTTAACTATTTAATGTGATAATTGTGGAAAGAAATTAGAAGAGACGATATGTCTTTTTCGTCAACAAGATCTTAGGTTGAAAAATTAAAATATAGAATTAAATATATTTTGGTCCTCTAAATATTTTATATTATATTTTTCGTTTATAAGTAAAATATATTTATTTTCTATTTATCCAAAATAAATGAATTATTTTCTGTTTAATTAAAAGAAAACGAAATATTGATGTGAATTTACGTACCTTTCAGTTCTCAATTTTTCAAGTACGAAAATAGAGAGACAGAGAACACGTATGCAGAAAGAGAACGATGTTTTTTTTACTAGTAGTTGAGTGTGTTGATGAACATGAACATGTTCATGTTGTGTGGTTTGTTCATTATGAAAGAAAAATTAATTCTATTTTAAATAAAAAACTGTTCAACTTCAGATTTTAATTAACATTTATTTTAAACTATTAAACTATACATAACACAGATAAAAAAATAGTAATTATTTCTATTTAAATTTATTTTTAAATGTCAATCATTTTGAAACCAAGGAAATGTTGTTTTCTAATTTAATTTAATTCAAAACTTTTATTTAGTTGAAATAGATCTCTTATCACCACGGTCAAACAAATTTCTACTTAATATTTTTTGGATATTATTTTCAGTTTTTCTTTCTTCTTACTATGTTTTGAAATTATTGGTATTGAATTTTCTTCATTCATTGGATCCTTTGCCTTTCATTATTGGTGGTGAACACTTTGACTATTGTAGTTACTATTAAATTATAAGGAGTTAAATAGACTTCTGAAATAATATATATATATATAAATTTAAAAAATTAAGTTAATAGTAAGGATATTAATTTATTTAATTCTATTTTTTAATTATTGTTCTTTTAAAGTAAGTAATTTTATCTCTACAAAAGTCGTAAACAAAAGAAAAACAAATACAGACAAAAGATGTTAAAAAGATGTTAAAGGTGTGTCTCAATACACTGTTTCTCTTTCTCTTTCTCTCCCCTTATGAAAGATAATATTGCATCAAATTGCCACTTATATTAATTTTAAGAACTGAAAATTCAATATACTAGCATCAAGCCACCATTTTATGTTAACTATTTAATGTGATAATTGTGGAAAGAAATTAGAAGAGACGATATGTCTTTTTCGTCAACAAGATCTTAGGTTGAAAAATTAAAATATAGAATTAAATATATTTTGGTCCTCTAAATATTTTATATTATATTTTTCGTTTATAAGTAAAATATATTTATTTTCTATTTATCCAAAATAAATGAATTATTTTCTGTTTAATTAAAAGAAAACGAAATATTGATGTGAATTTACGTACCTTTCAGTTCTCAATTTTTTAAGAACGAAAATAGAGAGACAGAGAACATGTATGCAGAAAAAGAACGATGTTTTTTTTACTAGTAGTTGAGTGTGTTGATGAACATGAACATGTTCATGTTGTGTGGTTTGTTCATTATGAAAGAAAAATTAATTCTATTTTAAATAATAAGCTGTTCAACTTCAGATTTTAATTAACATTTATTTTAAACTATTAAACTATACATAACAATGATAAAAAAAATAGTAATTATTTCTATTTAAATTTATTTTTAAATGTCAATCATTTTGAAACCAAGGAAATGCTGTTTTCTAATTTAATTTAATTCAAAGCTTTTATTTAGTTGAAATAGATCTCTTATCACCACGGTCAAACAAATTTCTACTTAATATTTTTTGGATATTGTTTTCAGTTTTTCTTTCTTCTTACTATGTTTTGAAATTTTGGTATTGAATTTTCTTCATTCATTGGATCCTTTGCCTTTCATTATTGGTGGTGAACACTTTGACTATTGTAATTACAATTAAATTATAAGGAGTTAAATAGACTTCTAAAATAATATATATATATATATATAATATATATATATAAATTTAAAAAAATTAAGTTAATAGTAAGGATATTAATTTATTTAATTCTATTTTTTAATTATTGTTCTTTTAAAGTAAGTAAATTTTATCTCTACAAAAGTCATAAACAAAAGAAAAACAAATACAGACCAAAGATGTCAAAAAGATGTTAAAGGTGTGTCTCAATACACTGTTTCTCTTTCTCTTTCTCTCCCCTTATGAACGATAATGTTGCATCAAATTGTCACTTATATTAATTTTAAGAACTGAAAATTCAATATACTAGCATCAAGCCACCATTTTATGTTAACTATTTAATGTGATAATCGTGGAAAGAAATTAGAAGAGACGATATGTCTTTTTCGTCAACAAGATCTTAGGTTGAAAATTAAAATATAGAATTAAATATATTTTGGTCCTCTAAATATTTTATATTATATTTTCGTTTATAAGTAAAATATATTTATTTTCTATTTATCCAAAATAAATGAATTATTTTCTGTTTAATTAAAAGAAAACGAAATATTGATGTGAATTTACGTACCTTTCAGTTCTCAATTTTTCAAGTACGAAAATAGAGAGACAGAGAACACGTATGCAGAAAGAGAACGATGTTTTTTTTACTAGTAGTTGAGTGTGTTGATGAACATGAACATGTTCATGTTGTGTGGTTTTGTTCATTATGAAAGAAAAATTAATTCTATTTTAAATAAAAAACTGTTCAACTTCAGATTTTAATTAACATTTATTTTAAACTATTAAACTATACATAACACAGATAAAAAAATAGTAATTATTTCTATTTAAATTTATTTTTAAATGTCAATCATTTTGAAACCAAGGAAATGTTGTTTTCTAATTTAATTTAATTCAAAACTTTTATTTAGTTGAAATAGATCTCTTATCACCACGGTCAAACAAATTTCTACTTAATATTTTTTGGATATTGTTTTCAGTTTTTCTTTCTTCTTACTATGTTTTGAAATTATTGGTATTGAATTTTCTTCATTCATTGGATCCTTTGCCTTTCATTATTGGTGGTGAACACTTTGACTATTGTAGTTACTATTAAATTATAAGGAGTTAAATAGACTTCTGAAAATAATATATATATATAAATTTAAAAAAATTAAGTTAATAGTAAGGATATTAATTTATTTAATTCTATTTTTTAATTATTGTTCTTTTAAAGTAAGTAAATTTTATCTCTACAAAAGTCGTAAACAAAAGAAAAACAAATACAGACAAAAGATGTTAAAAAGATGTTAAAGGTGTGTCTCAATACACTGTTTCTCTTTCTCTTTCTCTCCCCTTATGAAAGATAATATTGCATCAAATTGCCACTTATATTAATTTTAAGAACTGAAAATTCAATATACTAGCATCAAGCCACCATTTTATGTTAACTATTTAATGTGATAATCGTGGAAAGAAATTAGAAGAGACGATATGTCTTTTTCGTCAACAAGATCTTAGGTTGAAAAATTAAAATATAGAATTAAATATATTTTGGTCCTCTAAATATTTTATATTATATTTTTCGTTTATAAGTAAAATATATTTATTTTCTATTTATCCAAAATAAATGAATTATTTTCTGTTTAATTAAAAGAAAACGAAATATTGATGTGAATTTACGTACCTTTCAGTTCTCAATTTTTAAGAACGAAAATAGAGAGACAGAGAACATGTATGCAGAAAAAGAACGATGTTTTTTTTACTAGTAGTTGAGTGTGTTGATGAACATGAACATGTTCATGTTGTGTGGTTTGTTCATTATGAAAGAAAAATTAATTCTATTTTAAATAATAAGCTGTTCAACTTCAGATTTTAATTAACATTTATTTTAAACTATTAAACTATACATAACAATGATAAAAAAAATAGTAATTATTTCTATTTAAATTTATTTTTAAATGTCAATCATTTTGAAACCAAGGAAATGCTGTTTTCTAATTTAATTTAATTCAAAGCTTTTATTTAGTTGAAATAGATCTCTTATCACCACGGTCAAACAAATTTCTACTTAATATTTTTGGATATTGTTTTCAGCTTTTCTTTCTTCTTACTATGTTTTGAAATTATTGGTATTGAATTTTCTTCATTCATTGGATCCTTTGCCTTTCATTATTGGTGGTGAACACTTTGACTATTGTAATTACAATTAAATTATAAGGAGTTAAATAGACTTCTTAAAATAATATATATATATAGATATATATATATATATATATTATATATATTATATATATATATAATATATAAAATTTAAAAAAATTAAGTTAATAGTAAGGATATTAATTTATTTAATTCTATTTTTTAATTATTGTTCTTTTAAAGTAAGTAAATTTTATCTCTACAAAAGTCATAAACAAAAGAAAAACAAATACAGACCAAAGATGTCAAAAGATGTTAAAGGTGTGTCTCAATACACTGTTTCTCTTTCTCTTTCTCTCCCCTTATGAAAGATAATATTGCATCAAATTGCCACTTATATTAATTTTAAGAACTGAAAATTCAATATACTAGCATCAAGCCACCATTTTATGTTAACTATTTAATGTGATAATTGTGGAAAGAAATTAGAAGAGACGATATGTCTTTTCGTCAACAAGATCTTAGGTTGAAAAATTAAAATATAGAATTAAATATATTTGGTCCTCTAAATATTTTATATTATATTTTTCGTTTATAAGTAAAATATATTTATTTTCTATTTATCCAAAATATATGAATTATTTTCTGTTTAATTAAAAGAAAACGAAATATTGATGTGAATTTACGTACCTTTCAGTTCTCAATTTTTCAAGTACGAAAATAGAGAGACAGAGAACACGTATGCAGAAAGAGAACGATGTTTTTTTTACTAGTAGTTGAGTGTGTTGATGAACATGATAATATTCATGTTGTGTGGTTTGTTCATTATGAAAGAAAAATTAATTCTATTTTAAATAATAAACTGTTCAGCTTCAGATTTTCATTAACATTTATTTTAAACTATTAAACTATACATAACACAGATAAAAAAAAATAGTAATTATTTCTATTTAAATTTATTTTTAAATGTCAATCATTTTGAAACCAAGGAAATGTTGTTTTCTAATTTAATTTAATTCAAAGCTTTTATTTAGTTGAAATAGATCTCTTATCACCACGGTCAAACAAATTTCTACTTAATATTTTTTGGATATTGTTTTCAGCTTTTCTTTCTTCTTACTATGTTTTGAAATTATTGGTATTGAATTTTCTTCATTCATTGGATCCTTTGCCTTTCATTATTGGTGGTGAACACTTTGACTATTGTAATTACAATTAAATTATAAGGAGTTAAATAGACTTCTTAAAATAATATATATATATATATATATATATATATATATATATATATATAAATTTAAAAAAATTAAGTTAATAGTAAGGATATTAATTTATTTAATTCTATTTTTTAATTATTGTTCTTTTAAAGTAAGTAAATTTTATCTCTACAAAAGTCATAAACAAAAGAAAAACAAATACAGACCAAAGATGTCAAAAAGATGTTAAAGGTGTGTCTCAATACACTGTTTCTCTTTCTCTTTCTCTCCCCTTATGAACGATAATGTTGCATCAAATTGTCACTTATATTAATTTTAAGAACTGAAAATTCAATATACTAGCATCAAGCCACCATTTTATGTTAACTATTTAATGTGATAATCGTGGAAAGAAATTAGAAGAGACGATATGTCTTTTTCGTCAACAAGATCTTAGGTTGAAAAATTAAAATATAGAATTAAATATATTTTGGTCCTCTAAATATTTTATATTATATTTTTCGTTTATAAGTAAAATATATTTATTTTCTATTTATCCAAAATAAATGAATTATTTTCTGTTTAATTAAAAGAAAACGAAATATTGATGTGAATTTACGTACCTTTCAGTTCTCAATTTTTCAAGTACGAAAATAGAGAGACAGAGAACACGTATGCAGAAAGAGAACGATGTTTTTTTTACTAGTAGTTGAGTGTGTTGATGAACATGAACATGTTCATGTTGTGTGGTTTTGTTCATTATGAAAGAAAAATTAATTCTATTTTAAATAAAAAACTGTTCAACTTCAGATTTTAATTAACATTTATTTTAAACTATTAAACTATACATAACACAGATAAAAAAATAGTAATTATTTCTATTTAAATTTATTTTTAATGTCAATCATTTTGAAACCAAGGAAAAGTTGTTTTCTAATTTAATTTAATTCAAAACTTTTATTTAGTTGAAATAGATCTCTTATCACCACGGTCAAACAAATTTCTACTTAATATTTTTTGGATATTATTTTCAGTTTTTCTTTCTTCTTACTATGTTTTGAAATTATTGGTATTGAATTTTCTTCATTCATTGGATCCTTTGCCTTTCATTATTGGTGGTGAACACTTTGACTATTGTAGTTACTATTAAATTATAAGGAGTTAAATAGACTTCTGAAAATAATATATATATATAAATTTAAAAAAATTAAGTTAATAGTAAGGATATTAATTTATTTAATTCTATTTTTTAATTATTGTTCTTTTAAAGTAAGTAAATTTTATCTCTACAAAAGTCGTAAACAAAAGAAAAACAAATACAAACAAAAGATGTTAAAAAGATGTTAAAGGTGTGTCTCAATACACTGTTTCTCTTTCTCTTTCTCTCCCCTTATGAAAGATAATATTGCATCAAATTTCCACTTATATTAATTTTAAGAACTGAAAATTCAATATACTAGCATCAAGCCACCATTTTATGTTAACTATTTAATGTGATAATTGTGGAAAGAAATTAGAAGAGACGATATGTCTTTTTCGTCAACAAGATCTTAGGTTGAAAAATTAAAATATAGAATTAAATATATTTTGGTCCTCTAAATATTTTATATTATATTTTTCGTTTATAAGTAAAATATATTTATTTTCTATTTATCCAAATAAATGAATTATTTTCTGTTTAATTAAAAGAAAACGAAATATTGATGTGAATTTACGTACCTTTCAGTTCTCAATTTTTTAAGAACGAAAATAGAGAGACAGAGAACATGTATGCAGAAAAAGAACGATGTTTTTTTTACTAGTAGTTGAGTGTGTTGATGAACATGAACATGTTCATGTTGTGTGGTTTGTTCATTATGAAAGAAAAATTAATTCTATTTTAAATAATAAGCTGTTCAACTTCAGATTTTAATTAACATTTATTTTAAACTATTAAACTATACATAACAATGATAAAAAAAATAGTAATTATTTCTATTTAAATTTATTTTTAAATGTCAATCATTTTGAAACCAAGGAAATGCTGTTTTCTAATTTAATTTAATTCAAAGCTTTTATTTAGTTGAAATAGATCTCTTATCACCACGGTCAAACAAATTTCTACTTAATATTTTTTGGATATTGTTTTCAGCTTTTCTTTCTTCTTACTATGTTTTGAAATTATTGGTATTGAATTTTCTTCATTCATTGGATCCTTTGCCTTTCATTATTGGTGGTGAACACTTTGACTATTGTAATTACAATTAAATTATAAGGAGTTAAATAGACTTCTTAAAATAATATATATATATATATATAAATTTAAAAAAATTAAGTTAATAGTAAGGATATTAATTTATTTAATTCTATTTTTTAATTATTGTTCTTTTAAAGTAAGTAAATTTTATCTCTACAAAAGTCATAAACAAAAGAAAAACAAATACAGACCAAAGATGTCAAAAAGATGTTAAAGGTGTGTCTCAATACACTGTTTCTCTTTCTCTTTCTCTCCCCTTATGAACGATAATGTTGCATCAAATTGTCACTTATATTAATTTTAAGAACTGAAAATTCAATATACTAGCATCAAGCCACCATTTTATGTTAACTATTTAATGTGATAATCGTGGAAAGAAATTAGAAGAGACGATATGTCTTTTTCGTCAACAAGATCTTAGGTTGAAAAATTAAAATATAGAATTAAATATATTTTGGTCCTCTAAATATTTTATATTATATTTTTCGTTTATAAGTAAAATATATTTATTTTCTATTTATCCAAAATAAATGAATTATTTTCTGTTTAATTAAAAGAAAACGAAATATTGATGTGAATTTACGTACCTTTCAGTTCTCAATTTTTCAAGTACGAAAATAGAGAGACAGAGAACACGTATGCAGAAAGAGAACGATGTTTTTTTTACTAGTAGTTGAGTGTGTTGATGAACATGAACATGTTCATGTTGTGTGGTTTTGTTCATTATGAAAGAAAAATTAATTCTATTTTAAATAATAAACTGTTCAACTTCAGATTTTAATTAACATTTATTTTAAACTATTAAACTATACATAACACAGATAAAAAAATAGTAATTATTTCTATTTAAATTTATTTTTAATGTCAATCATTTTGAAACCAAGGAAATGTTGTTTTCTAATTTAATTTAATTCAAAACTTTTATTTAGTTGAAATAGATCTCTTATCACCACGGTCAAACAAATTTCTACTTAATATTTTTTGGATATTATTTTCAGTTTTTCTTTCTTCTTACTATGTTTTGAAATTATTGGTATTGAATTTTCTTCATTCATTGGATCCTTTGCCTTTCATTATTGGTGGTGAACACTTTGACTATTGTAGTTACTATTAAATTATAAGGAGTTAAATAGACTTCTGAAAATAATATATATATATAAATTTAAAAAAATTAAGTTAATAGTAAGGATATTAATTTATTTAATTCTATTTTTTAATTATTGTTCTTTTAAAGTAAGTAAATTTTATCTCTACAAAAGTCGTAAACAAAAGAAAAACAAATACAAACAAAAGATGTTAAAAAGATGTTAAAGGTGTGTCTCAATACACTGTTTCTCTTTCTCTTTCTCTCCCCTTATGAAAGATAATATTGCATCAAATTGCCACTTATATTAATTTTAAGAACTGAAAATTCAATATACTAGCATCAAGCCACCATTTTATGTTAACTATTTAATGTGATAATTGTGGAAAGAAATTAGAAGAGACGATATGTCTTTTTCGTCAACAAGATCTTAGGTTGAAAAATTAAAATATAGAATTAAATATATTTTGGTCCTCTAAATATTTTATATTATATTTTTCGTTTATAAGTAAAATATATTTATTTTCTATTTATCCAAAATAAATGAATTATTTTCTGTTTAATTAAAAGAAAACGAAATATTGATGTGAATTTACGTACCTTTCAGTTCTCAATTTTTTAAGAACGAAAATAGAGAGACAGAGAACATGTATGCAGAAAAAGAACGATGTTTTTTTTACTAGTAGTTGAGTGTGTTGATGAACATGAACATGTTCATGTTGTGTGGTTTGTTCATTATGAAAGAAAAATTAATTCTATTTTAAATAATAAGCTGTTCAACTTCAGATTTTAATTAACATTTATTTTAAACTATTAAACTATACATAACACGGATAAAAAAAATAGTAATTATTTCTATTTAAATTTATTTTTAAATGTCAATCATTTTGAAACCAAGGAAATGCTGTTTTCTAATTTAATTTAATTCAAAGCTTTTATTTAGTTGAAATAGATCTCTTATCACCACGGTCAAACAAATTTCTACTTAATATTTTTTGGATATTGTTTTCAGTTTTTCTTTCTTCTTACTATGTTTTGAAATTATTGGTATTGAATTTTCTTCATTCATTGGATCCTTTGGCTTTCATTATTGGTGGTGAATGTCATATCCCGATTTTGGTCCTGAATTTTTTATTTTTGTTTGGCACTTGGCCTAAAGTTCATTTGCATACATTCATTCCCAAATCCATATTTTCGTTACACATTGATCATTGTCTATGCCTTTTTGATCATGGTGCTTTTGACTATAAAATGGATTTTAATCATTTGACTTTTGTAATTTATCAATTTTTGATTTTAATTTCAAATTAAGTTTAATTCCAAATTTCAATTTAATTTTAATTGTTATTTTTACTAATGATTCAAAACTCTAATTGATTTTAATTTTCAAATAGATGTTAGAATTGATGTCAAAAGTAATTTTAACAAATTATTGAATTAATTTGATTTTAATTTGGTTTTTACTGATTTTTTATTATTTAAATTGATATTTAAATAGTCTCGGATTATTTCTAAAAATCCATTTTATAACCAAACATGATCCATTTTCCATCCATAATGCATTTCAAATCAAAATAGTACATACACTCATTTCATAACATTCAATAATATTTAACTTTCAAACATTTCCAAACTCATTTTCATACATACATTTTCATTTAACATTTAAGCATAACAATGCATCACATCCATATCCTACAACTAACTCCTACGTTACAACCAATTCCCAAAATTCATCCAAAAATTACAACCAAGGTATAACCATAATTCACCTCAAATCCAAATTCCAATCCCATAAGAATTCCCAAATAACCCACCAATGCCAAATCGGATCAGCACTGCATATCATAAGGAAAGAAGCCTGCACCAAAGCATCAATAAGGAAAGTGCATTTCATGAAATATCCCACCAAGTTTCAATGTGACACTACCAACGCATATCTCATTCGTTTCCTGTTAACATGACCAACTATAGTGCATAACTCAATGGTAGGCAAAAGCTCCCCGCACCTGTTCAATGCAAAACAATACCATGATATCAGAAAAGAAAGTCACAAGGGACTAAACCATAACCATTCATCTTAACTCCAATAGGATCATCTAACACATTCACATAACAAACTCATAACAATAAAAAAATTCTAATGGAACTCCCTCTCAGAAAACATGAAATGGATAACCTACCGTAACAGTCCCTCAACCATTTTTTTAAACCAAAATGGCTAACCATTTCACAAACCTACGACCCAAAAACTTTCAACTTCTCTCCATAATCCCAAAACAGAACTGGCAGAATTAAGTTAAACAACCCAAAATTTCGTTTCGAAAATTTGAGAACTTCAATTCAGAACCATCTCTGAATTCATTCCCTAAACCACTAATTCATAAATGAAAACCATAACAAGATCTCCCTAATTTGAGAATGCCAATAAGAGAGATGTCAGCCCAACCGAATCGATATCGGACATAACCTCCAAAACCGTAATAACCGAAACTGCTTTTGGAATCTTCAACATTTTTTTACTGCAGTAACACAAAAGCAATTGGCAAGTGTTAGAATCCAAAAATTTCCCAAATTGGAATAGGGACGAAATTCAAAGAGAAAAGTTTGAGTTCATAGTACCGTTTCCGGATTGTAGCGTAAAACAAGATAAAAGTGATTCTGAGCACACAAAAGCGCTTCTGGAAATTTTCTCCATTGAACCTGTTGGGATCACCAAAGACAAAATTGTAAACCCTAATCAGGAGACATAAATAGACAGAAGAAATCAGTGAGACGGGGACGAAAAAAACGAAAAGTGGAGGCGGAAAGGAATCTCAAAGAACCCTAATCCCAAAATCGAAGCAAGAAACCAGTATTTGGAGATTCAAGGACTACCTGAGTACCCCGTCACCGTCGAAGGTGAGCCGTCCTGTCCATTTTTCTTTCTCTTTTCGCGCTTTGGTTGAGGAATGATGACTTAGGTGTGAACGATCGTGAGATGGTGAGAGCGATGGAGAGGTGAGTTGGAGAGCGATACTGAGCTGGTGATGAGCGTGATGCTCTGATTTGAAGTGTGATGTTTGTTATTGTGAACGTAAACCCACGATTTGTTTTCATAGCTTATTTGCATAAGCGCTTCTCACCTTGAGTTGTTTTCGTAGCTTATTTGCATAAGCGCTTTTTGGCATCGTGTTGAATACTGGCTCATGGGGTTTGGGTTTGGTTTGAACTAAAGCCCAAACAGACTACTCCCTGCAATTAGCTTTTGTTTTGAAATTTAGATTTTTTTTTCTTAAGTATATAATAGGTTAACTAGGAATATTAGGTAATTAGTTTAGAATATTAGATTTTTTTAGGATATGATTAGAAATTTAAAATTAGATTTATATTTAGAATAAAATAATATTAGTTTAGAATATTAGATTTTTTAGGATATGATTAGAAATTTAAAATTAGATTTATGTTTAGAATAAAATAATATTAGTTTAGAATATTAGATTTTTTAGGATATGATTAGAAATTTAAAATTAGATTTATGTTTAGAATAAAATAATATTAGTTTAGAATATTAGATTTTTTAGGATATGATTAGAAATTTAAAATTAGATTTAGGTTTAGAGTAAAATAATATTAGTGTAGAATATTAGATTTATTTAGGATCATAATTAGGAGTTAATCTGATTAATTAGGATTTTTAATTTTGATTAGTTTAATTAGGTTTAATTAGGGTAGTCCAACAGTTTCCTATTTATTAGTTTTTTTTTTATTTTAATTCTTTTTTAATTTATCTTAGTTTATATATTTAAGTTAGTACTAAAATAACAATTAGTTGGTAAGTGGTCTGGTGGAGGGGAGTGGTATCTAGGTTGTTAGTGTAGTGGGTTTGATTCCCCTATGTGTAGTATTTTTTTCTTTTAACATTTTCTTTTATGTTTATGCTTTATTACTCATAGTTTTTTTATTATTGTTTAATAATATAGATTTGTTTTTCTTTTAAATTGCATCATTCATTCAAAACCGTTTTAAAATTATTAAAATCAATACTTTTCTCGATTTAATATCGAGCCCATTTTCACACCCTTGTAAGTCGATTGCTTTTTTAAGCATCGCCATCAACCTCACATAGCTTACTCTTGGGCTTTCTTACAATGAGTCGGTTCTCTTGCACTTACACTCATACATTGCATTATTTGTTGTTTGGGCCCGATTTAATTATTTCATGATTTTTTAATCCCCATCTGACAAAATGTACCCCACTCCCTCGATGTGTAATAATTTTGTACTATTTTATTTCTTTATTGCTTGGTTGTTTAGTTAATACTAACACAAGAATAAAATCAACATTTACAAAAAATACAAAAAACATGACTCGATCCAACGTCGAGTATTTTCTCAATAAACAAATCAATTCATTTCTCCCTCCCATTCTATTCCATTTCTTTCAAACTTTCACCAAACGCTTGATTCAACGTCAAGCCATTTTTTCTAATAAAAAACTCAAAAAATATTAATTTATAGTTAAGACCTTTTCAATAAAGATGGAAGTGGAACGTGGTGTATACCACGCACTCCTGAGACTAAGATTCGAGATGTATATCTCGCCAATCCTAGCTCTCGCCATCATCCAAACTTATCCACTTTGCTCTCTCAAACACTCATTCAAATTTCTCTTAAACGTCCATCAACACTTGATCTAGGGTCAAGTCATTTTCACAACAAAACCAAAATACTTAATTCTTACTTAACACTTTTCCAGTAAAGGTGGAAATGGAACATGGTGTATACCATGCACTCCTGAGGTTAAGATTCGAGACGTATGCCTCGCCAATCTTAACTCTCGCCATCGTCTAAAATTGTCAATGTGGTTTCGTCAAACCCTTTCTCAATCAAATCTAAGATACCTAAATCTTATTTAACACTTTTTCAATAAAGGTGGAAATGGAACATGGTGTATACCATGCACTCCTGAGGTTAAGATTCGAGACGTATGCCTCGCCAATCTTAACTCTCGCCATCGTCTAAAACTGTCAATGCGGTTTCTTCAAATCTTTTTCTCAATCAAATTCCAAAATACTTAATTCCTTAATACTTTTTCAATAAAGATGGAAATGGAACATGGTGTATACCATGCACTCCTGAGGCTAGGATTCGAGATGTATATCTCGCTCATCCAAGTTCTCGCCATCACTCAAAATACATCCAACCAATCAAACTCTTTTCTCGCCGCCGTGCGATTAATCGAAAACCTTTTTTCATAAACGAAAGGTATATTGTCTTAAGTGATACAAAACAATGTTTCGGCCACGATTGTTGAGTAGAGATAAATGACGCTTTTCCGAATGTAGATTTATAAATCCGTTCGATGTGTGGTATGCGTCCACTCCTCATCTGTTTTGGGTAAAACAATGTTTATGTCGATTAATACAGTATAGCTTTCGCTAAAATCGACCAACAAACAAACATTTTTCTACCCAGAACTACGTAAGCCTTGATTTCTCTTTTGAGATACGTAGGAGCAGGATTTTTAAATCTTGTCAGGCCCACTAATAAAAAACTTAGGTTTAGTCCTTCGTCAAAAATCCAAAAACATTTTCCTCTCTTTTACTCTTTCTTTCCCACCTAATAACTTGAAAAGCCTAACATTTCAAACTAACATTAACGCACACAACTGACCTAATGGTTCCCGTTGAGTACAACGGACGTGAGGGGTGCTAATACCTTCCCCTTGCGTAATCGACTCCCGAACCCTGATATTGGTTGCGATGACCATATCTTATCCTTTCTTTTGTCTTGGGTTTTATCGATATTTCCCCTTTCCTTTTTAGGAATAAATAAAGTTCGGTGGCGACTCTGTTCAGTCCATCATTGCGAGCGTGCGATCGCGCTTCGCTTTGAAGTCGTATCCCCATTTTTCGAGGTGCGACAGATGGCGACTCTGCTGGGGACTATCAATCCCTAAGTGAGTCAAGCCTAGTTAGGACGTCTGTGTGCCTTTGTTTGTTTAATTATGTGGCTTTTCCATTATTTATTGCTTTTTAATATCTTTATTGTTATATTTGTTGTATATTGGTTCCACCATGTTGGGTACTTGGATCTTGATTGCAAACCATGTGGGAAAGACTCTACACCCGAGTCTAGAGTGAAAAAAAAACATAAGATATGACGATGGTTGAGTAGTACGGACTCCCGAGGTGGATACTTCGTAAGAGTCGGTACGAGAACCTCACTTAGAGTAGATTCTTTTGCAAATATTGTCGCCCGAGGTGTATACCTCGTAAGCTTCGATGTTTCAAAGGGGTCCATGACTCTAAGAACCTTTTAGAACATTGAAACTCTGGCCAGCTAGAAATGATGGTTGCGTAGTATGGATTCCCGAGGTGGATACCTCGTAAGGATCGATACGAGAACCTCGCTCAGAATAGATTCTCCAGATGGAGTTGATGACCGGAAAGTATTTTCCGTAAGCGTCAAACAGTCTTTTGAATCCATGACTCTGAGTATCCTGTCTAGAACCCAGTCGATGGTTGCGTAGTACGGACTCCCGAGGTGAATACTTCGTAAGGGTCGGTACGAGAACCTCACCCAGAATAGATTCCCTTGATGGAGTTGACGACCGGAAAGTATTTCCCGTAAGCGTCAAACATTCTTGTGAATCAATGACTCTGGGAATCCTTTGTAACAAAACCTTAGATCTTACCCGGTGAGAACCTATTCTTGGAAAACAATCAGATTCATCAGTACCTCATACTTTTGAACCCGTGTATTGAAGAAAAAACACAAATATGCATGGCTTGCATTGCATTCATTCATTGCATCTGCATCTCATCATAACGCATGTCATTTTCCAGACAAAATAAAAAAACTCATCCATCCTTTGTCCATGATAAGCAAAGTGATTCCTGACACGCGAAGAACAAAGAACCATGTCTCAGAAGATGATAGACGAGCTAAGGAAAAGTCAAGAAGCACTGAAGGAGGAACTTAACCTTTTGAAGAGCCAAATGAGATGGGTCTTGGAAACCCTGCAAGTCTTGTTGAGAAAAGAGGGTCACCCAATATACACTGCTGCAACAAAGAGAGCTACTACCCCGCATCCATCCGGTGTTACCTCAAGTCAAGGGAAGTTCTATGTGGCAACTCCTCATTTACCAGTATATGGACCTCCCTCAAGACGTCATCAGCAACATCCTCTGGCTATTCCTCCTCAAAGTCACCAAAGCCAGGTTCAGAATAAAAATCAGAATCAGAACAAGAGGAACAAGGATCACAATGACTCGATTCCGGTGCCATATAGCAAGCTCTACCCGCAACTGATCCAAAATGCTTTGGTGACACCTCGAGCTCTCACGCCTGTGTCACCATACCTGCCATGGTACAATCCAAATGCAACATGTGAATTCCATAAAGGGGCATTAGGACATGACCTAGATTCTTGCTTCGCGCTAAAAGCCTTGGTACGAGGACTGATTAACAAAAAGAGCTTAGTTTTTGAAGAAGATCACCCAAAGATCAAGTGCGAATACCATACTGGAACAATGGGGCACTCCATCGAGGAATGCATGAGTTTTAAGCTCAAGCTGCAAGGATTAATTGACATAAGGTCACCAACACTCAAGGAGGAAGGCTCAGGTACATATACCTTGATTTCTGGGCCAGATAATGAGAAAGGGAAAGGACCCTTGAGACCCCTCAAGGTTTTGTACCACAAGGAAGATGTCAGGGATGTGGCTAGTGAGCTATCATTGTTTCCTGGTAAGAGCATTGAGATACCGCCTTGGATTTCCAATGTCACGACCTATACCAATGAAAGAAAAGGAGAAGTGAGTAGTGGATCCAAGAGGGTTGCGTTCGACGATGAGATTGAAAGAAAAGAATTTGAAGATCATCATGTCAAAAAGCTGGTTGATCCCAATCTTCAAGTTTGAAGAAATCAATTCCCTAAAGCTGGCAATCATTTGGTTGTTTCAACACTTCTTTTGTAGTTTCTTTGCATGTTGGTTGTTATTTGCTTTTAAGCATTGTTGTTTTCTTTGAATTGGTAAGATTAATGAAATGTTTATGCATCTTTTGAATTAATCCATTCGTATTCACTCGTTTTTCACTTATGTTAAAAATTAAAACACTCCTCTCATTCACTTTTGTTTATCAAACCGTTGTGTTAACAAAGATTGGAAGGAGGATGATGAAAATAAAACACCTGAAATTGTTGTGGTATGCTTTTGAGTAAAACCTTGTCGATGATGTAAGGCATTGTTTCAAATCCCCAAACACTGGAGTGATAAGGATGTTAATCCCTAGACAACCACTTTGAGCCTAGAAGTTGGTGTTTATTTCGGATCTAAAACCCTTAATCTTAACCTGGGGCAGGGTAGTTATGTTCAGATAGTTTGATCGTGCATCCGATCTTTCAAAAAATCGTCCATATATACATCCTCCAATTAGGTTCAACCACATGTTATCCTTCGCGCACATGTTGAAGTGTCGAAGAAGTTAAGAAAAGCTAAAATTAGTGTTGGTTGATCCTTATCCACCAATAATGTGGCAGTCAATACCTTTAAAGGATAAAAAAGGCCCGCTAAGTCAAATACCACAAAATGACTTAGGCAAAAGTTAGGGCATCCCGATGGACCGAAAGCTTCAAAGAAGCGGTCCAGGAAAAAATCAGGGATAAGGAAAAACAATCAAAAAAGGTCATTAAATCCTCGACAAAAACAAAATAAGGTGACTGCCATTTCAAGAAAATTCGTCTTGAATCCCCATCACACCTTCGAACCCTCTTGGAAGTCGAATGCATGTGTCGAATTAACTGAACGTAGGAACTGGAGATCATCAAGAAGAAGGGGTGGGTAAAAACAAATTTTGAGCCTTATATCCTTTTGTTTCAAGAAACCGCGAACCAGACCACGTTACAACTCTTAAAAGACCTAATTGAGGCAGGGTTTATTTTGAAAGCATACTATAACAAGTTTGTGTTAACTTGACTCCAAACGATTTTTGTAAATCATTTGATGGCACCAACTTGCATACCGTGAATGACTTGATCACCATTGTGTTCTTATCAACGACTCGCTCACTATATTTCACCCGTTCATATCAATAAATTTTGATTTCAAATTTTGGCATAAGCATTGAATTAAAATTACCATTTTTGAATGAACAATCTTATTTGCGAGTCAACACTTAGCATCAAAGAAATTCAATACACAGTTGAGGAACTTGATGAAGTGAAAGAAGTCTAGTCAGGGGCAAACCACTTTGAGCATCAGTTAATTTGAGCTAATCACCCTAAGGGTCATCTCGCCAAGAGAAATTTGCTTCAAGACTTAGACTGGGGGCAAGCCACCTCAGAGCTCAATGAGTCCAACTATCCAAAGGAAATTCAATCAAGAGTTTACCATTCCAACATTTGGTTAGTCAAGTTCAGACCATTGCAAGTTTCAAACACTTGGGGCAAGCCATCTTGAGGTAGTCTCATGGCAAGTTGTTTCCAAACTCACTTTCAAGATGAACATTTTCAAAGTCCCAACAGATTGGGGCAAGATGAGCCACAAAGGGGCAGACCCCCTTCATGCTTTCAAATTGCTCAAGCAAATTCTGCCATACGTCAACAACTATTGAGTTTAAGACGAGTGCCCGAAAATTATGCCAGCACGATTCATTAATCCTCCAAAAGAATACATTGGCTAAGCTGTGGCCATCAAGCTTGATAGAATGCTCCTTTGACAACATCTATCATAAAATATTTGGTTGAGTTCTCGGTGTTGAGGAATCATGAGCTTCCATAAAAAGCCTTTACAAACTCCCAGTCTGCCCAGTGTCAGCATTCTCATAATCATGATCATTCACATATCATGCATAAAAGGAAATTCAAATCATGCATAGCCGAAATGTACTTCGTGCTCATTTTGCATTGACCCAGGTCTTGTTGTCGATCCTAGATCCTTTGACCTCTAATTCCAGCTTGTCTTTGGTATCCCTAAACCAACATCCGGTTTTCACGGTCATTTTCAAGTCCAATTGTTGTTGGCAAAATCCGTTAAAGGGTGGTTGTAGTCCATTGCTCACGGTCAGAGTCCAATTGTTGTTATTCCAGTATCAGGTCATACATGAACCTGCTTTGAAGATTTGTTTTCCCTATTGTTCAATACTATTCAGGTCATGTATGAACCTGTTGTTGAGCTTTTATTCCGGGGTCCGGTCATACTTGAACCTGCTCTGAAGAGTTTTTCCAATTTTTGTTCAATACTATTCAGGTCATGTATGAACCTGTTGTTGAGCTTTTATTCCGGTGTCAGGTCATACATGAACCTGTTCTGAAGATTCTTTCTCTATTTGTTCAATATTATTCAGGTCATGTATGAACCTGTTGTTGAGCTTTATTCCGGTGTCAGGTCATACTTGAACCTGCTCTGAAGAGTTTTTCCAATTTTTGTTCAATACTATTCAGGTCATATATGAACCTGTTGTTGAGCCTTTTTATTCCGGGGTCAAGTCATACTTGAACCTGCTCTGAAGAGTTTTTCCATTTTTTGTTCAATACTATTCAGGTCATGTATGAACCTGTTGTTGAACCCTCATTCTGGGGTCAGGTCATACTTGAACCTGCTCTGAAGAGTTATTCCAATTTTTGTTCAATACTATTCAGGTCATGTATGAACCTGTTGTTGAGCTTTTATTCCGGGGTCAGGTCATACTTGAACTTGCTCTGATGAGTTTTTCCAATTTTTGTTCAATACTATTCAGGTCATGTATGAACCTGTTGTTGAGCTTTTATTCCGGGGTCAGGTCATACTTGAACTTGCTCTGAAGAGTTTTTCCAATTTTTATTCAATACTATTCAGGTCATGTATGAACCTGTTGTTGAGCTTTATTCCGGTGTCAGGTCATACATGAACCTGCTTTGAAGATTTGTTTTCCCTGTTGTTCAATACTATTCAGGTCATGTATGAACCTGTTGTTGAGCTTTTATTCCGGGGTCCGGTCATACTTGAACCTGCTCTGAAGAGTTTTTCCAATTTTTGTTCAATACTATTCAGGTCATGTATGAACCTGTTGTTGAGCTTTTATTCCGGTGTCAGGTCATACATGAACCTGTTCTGAAGATTCTTTCTCTATTTGTTCAATATTATTCAGGTCATGTATGAACCTGTTGTTGAGCTTTATTCCGGTGTCAGGTCATACTTGAACCTGCTCTGAAGAGTTTTTCCAATTTTTGTTCAATACTATTCAGGTCATGTATGAACCTGTTGTTGAGCTTTTATTCCGGTGTCAGGTCATACATGAACCTGTTCTGAAGATTCTTTCTCTATTTGTTCAATATTATTCAGGTCATGTATGAACCTGTTGTTGAACTTTATTCCGGTGTCAGGTCATACATGAACCTGTTCTGAAGAGTTTTTCTCCATGATTATTCCCCAGCATTGTCAGGTCATACATGAACCTGTTGTGGAAATTCTCGTATTCGGGCTTAGTAAGTCAAATTGTGCACTTACTCTCTTGTATTCTAAGTGTCGTTTATCAAATCTCATTTTTGAATACTCCCCAGTGTGTGTCTGATTCTCCAGCAGGACTGTTTTCCCCAGCAAGTTTGTTTTTTACCATTTATTTGTCTCCCTGTGGACCACCAGCATTCCCCACAGATTGGTCTGTCTAGTAGCATCTCCTGTCAAGGGTCCATCATATCCCTAGTAGATAAAAATTACAAAAAAGAATCATGCATCCACGCATATCATATCATGCATCCACGCATATCATATCATGCATCCACGCATATCATATCATGCATATCATATCATATCACATCATGTCATAGGGATTCAGGATCAAAATCCGGGTCTCCTTAGTATTTAACCATCTCCCACTATGATCATATGAAGAGTGTCCTGCTTCATATTCTCTAGTTGAAGACGCTTAAATAGGGGCAACTGTCATACCCCGATTTTGGTCCTGAATTTTTTATTTTTGTTTGGCACTTGGCCTAAAGTTCATTTGCATACATTCATTCCCAAATCCATATTTTCGTTACACATTGATCATTGTCTATGCCTTTTTGATCATGGTGCTTTTGACTATAAAATGGATTTTAATCATTTGACTTTTGTAATTTATCAATTTTTGATTTTAATTTCAAATTAAGTTTAATTCCAAATTTCAATTTAATTTTAATTGTTATTTTTACTAATGATTCAAAACTCTAATTGATTTTAATTTTCAAATAGATGTTAGAATTGATGTCAAAAGTAATTTTAACAAATTATTGAATTAATTTGATTTTAATTTGGTTTTTACTGATTTTTTATTATTATTTAAATTGATATTTAAATTAGTCTCGGATTATTTCTAAAAATCCATTTTATAACCAAACATGATCCATTTTCCATCCATAATGCATTTCAAATCAAAATAGTACATACACTCATTTCATAACATTCAATAATATTTAACTTTCAAACATTTCCAAACTCATTTTCATACATACATTTTCATTTAACATTTAAGCATAACAATGCATCACATCCATATCCTACAACTAACTCCTACGTTACAACCAATTCCCAAAATTCATCCAAAAATTACAACCAAGGTATAACCATAATTCACCTCAAATCCAAATTCCAATCCCATAAGAATTCCCAAATAACCCACCAATGCC
Organism: Lathyrus oleraceus; assembly: GCF_024323335.1. Lineage (NCBI taxonomy): Eukaryota > Viridiplantae > Streptophyta > Magnoliopsida > Fabales > Fabaceae > Lathyrus > Lathyrus oleraceus. The sequence goes on from NW_026112482.1 coordinate 27,228, forward strand.
AAATCGGATCAGCACTGCATATCATAAGGAAAGAAGCCTGCACCAAAGCATCAATAAGGAAAGTGCATTTCATGAAATATCCCACCAAGTTTCAATGTGACACTACCAACGCATATCTCATTCGTTTCCTGTTAACATGACCAACTATAGTGCATAACTCAATGGTAGGCAAAAGCTCCCCGCACCTGTTCAATGCAAAACAATACCATGATATCAGAAAAGAAAGTCACAAGGGACTAAACCATAACCATTCATCTTAACTCCAATAGGATCATCTAACACATTCACATAACAAACTCATAACAATAAAAAAATTCTAATGGAACTCCCTCTCAGAAAACATGAAATGGATAACCTACCGTAACAGTCCCTCAACCATTTTTTTAAACCAAAATGGCTAACCATTTCACAAACCTACGACCCAAAAACTTTCAACTTCTCTCCATAATCCCAAAACAGAACTGGCAGAATTAAGTTAAACAACCCAAAATTTCGTTTCGAAAATTTGAGAACTTCAATTCAGAACCATCTCTGAATTCATTCCCTAAACCACTAATTCATAAATGAAAACCATAACAAAATCTCCCTAATTTGAGAATGCCAATAAGAGAGATGTCAGCCCAACCGAATCGATATCGGACATAACCTCCAAAACCGTAATAACCGAAACTGCTTTTGGAATCTTCAACATTTTTTTACTGCAGTAACACAAAAGCAATTGGCAAGTGTTAGAATCCAAAAATTTCCCAAATTGGAATAGGGACGAAATTCAAAGAGAAAAGTTTGAGTTCATAGTACCGTTTCCGGATTGTAGCGTAAAACAAGATAAAAGTGATTCTGAGCACACAAAAGCGCTTCTGGAAATTTTCTCCATTGAACCTGTTGGGATCACCAAAGACAAAATTGTAAACCCTAAACGGGAGATATAAATAGACAGAAGAAATCAGTGAGACGGGGACGAAAAAAACGAAAAGTGGAGGCGGAAAGGAATCTCAAAGAACCCTAATCCCAAAATCGAAGCAAGAAACCAGTATTTGGAGATTCAAGGACTACCTGAGTACCCCGTCACCGTCGAAGGTGAGCCGTCCTGTCCATTTTTCTTTCTCTTTTCGCGCTTTGGTTGAGGAATGATGACTTAGGTGTGAACGATCGTGAGATGGTGAGAGCGATGGAGAGGTGAGTTGGAGAGCGATACTGAGCTGGTGATGAGCGTGATGCTCTGATTTGAAGTGTGATGTTTGTTATTGTGAACGTAAACCCACGATTTGTTTTCATAGCTTATTTGCATAAGCGCTTCTCACCTTGAGTTGTTTTCGTAGCTTATTTGCATAAGCGCTTTTTGGCATCGTGTTGAATACTGGCTCATGGGGTTTGGGTTTGGTTTGAACTAAAGCCCAAACAGACTACTCCCTGCAATTAGCTTTTGTTTTGAAATTTAGATTTTTTTTTCTTAAGTATATAATAGGTTAACTAGGAATATTAGGTAATTAGTTTAGAATATTAGATTTTTTTAGGATATGATTAGAAATTTAAAATTAGATTTATATTTAGAATAAAATAATATTAGTTTAGAATATTAGATTTTTTAGGATATGATTAGAAATTTAAAATTAGATTTATGTTTAGAATAAAATAATATTAGTTTAGAATATTAGATTTTTTAGGATATGATTAGAAATTTAAAATTAGATTTATGTTTAGAATAAAATAATATTAGTTTAGAATATTAGATTTTTTAGGATATGATTAGAAATTTAAAATTAGATTTAGGTTTAGAGTAAAATAATATTAGTGTAGAATATTAGATTTATTTAGGATCATAATTAGGAGTTAATCTGATTAATTAGGATTTTTAATTTTGATTAGTTTAATTAGGTTTAATTAGGGTAGTCCAACAGTTTCCTATTTATTAGTTTTTTTTTTATTTTAATTCTTTTTTAATTTATCTTAGTTTATACATTTAAGTTAGTACTAAAATAACAATTAGTTGGTAAGTGGTCTGGTGGAGGGGAGTGGTATCTAGGTTGTTAGTGTAGTGGGTTCGATTCCCCTATGTGTAGTATTTTTTTCTTTTAACATTTTCTTTTATGTTTATGCTTTATTACTCATAGTTTTTTTATTATTGTTTAATAATATAGATTTGTTTTTCTTTTAAATTGCATCATTCATTCAAAACCGTTTTAAAATTATTAAAATCAATACTTTTCTCGATTTAATATCGAGCCCATTTTCACACCCTTGTAAGTCGATTGCTTTTTTAAGCATCGCCATCAACCTCACATAGCTTACTCTTGGGCTTTCTTACAATGAGTCGGTTCTCTTGCACTTACACTCATACATTGCATTATTTGTTGTTTGGGCCCGATTTAATTATTTCATGATTTTTTAATCCCCATCTGACAAAATGTACCCCACTCCCTCGATGTGTAATAATTTTGTACTATTTTATTTCTTTATTGCTTGGTTGTTTAGTTAATACTAACACAAGAATAAAATCAACATTTACAAAAAATACAAAAAACATGACTCGATCCAACGTCGAGTATTTTCTCAATAAACAAATCAATTCATTTCTCCCTCCCATTCTATTCCATTTCTTTCAAACTTTCACCAAACGCTTGATTCAACGTCAAGCCATTTTTTCTAATAAAAAACTCAAAAAATATTAATTTATAGTTAAGACCTTTTCAATAAAGATGGAAGTGGAACGTGGTGTATACCACGCACTCCTGAGACTAAGATTCGAGATGTATATCTCGCCAATCCTAGATTCTATTTAAATTTATTTTTAAATGTCAATCATTTTGAAACCAAGGAAATGCTGTTTTCTAATTTAATTTAATTCAAAGCTTTTATTTAGTTGAAATAGATCTCTTATCACCACGGTCAAACAAATTTCTACTTAATATTTTTTGGATATTGTTTTCAGTTTTTCTTTCTTCTTACTATGTTTTGAAATTATTGGTATTGAATTTTCTTCATTCATTGGATCCTTTGCCTTTCATTATTGGTGGTGAACACTTTGACTATTGTAATTACTATTAAATTATAAGGAGTTAAATAGACTTCTGAAAATAATATATATATATATATATATATATATATATATATAAATTTAAAAAAATTAAGTTAATAGTAAGGATATTAATTTATTTAATTCTATTTTTTAATTATTGTTCTTTCAAAGTAAGTAAATTTTATCTCTACAAAAGTCATAAACAAAAGAAAAACAAATACAGACCAAAGATGTTAAAAAGATGTTAAAGGTGTGTCTCAATACACTGTTTCTCTTTCTCTTTCTCTCCCCTTATGAAAGATAATATTGCATCAAATTGCCACTTATATTAATTTTAAGAACTGATAACTCAATATACTAGCATCAAGCCACCATTTTATGTTAATTATTTAATGTGATAATTGTGGAAAGAAATTAGAAGAGACGATATGTGTTTTTCGTCAACAAGATCTTAGGTTGAAAAATTAAAATATAGAATTAAATATATTTTGGTCCTCTAAATATTTTATATTATATTTTAGTTTATAAGTAAAATATATTTATTTTCTATTTATCTAAAATAAATGAATTATTTTCTGTTTAATTAAAAGAAAACGAAATATTGATGTGAATATACGTACCTTTCAGTTCTCAATTTTTCAAGCACGAAAATAGAGAGACAGAGAACACGTATACAGAAAGAGAACGATGTTTTTTTTATTAGTAGTTGAGTGTGTTGATGAACATGAACATGTTCATGTCGTGTGGTTTGTTCATTATGAAAAAAAAATTAATTCTATTTTAAATAATAAACTGTTCAACTTCAGATTTTAATTAACATTTATTTTAAACTATTAAACTATACATTACACAGATAAAAAAAATAGTAATTATTTCCATTTAAATTTATTTTTAAATGTCAATCATTTTGAAACCAAGGAAATGCTGTTTTCTAATTTAATTTAATTCAAAGCTTTTATTTAGTTGAAATAGATCTCTTATCACCACGGTCAAACAAATTTCTACTTAATATTTTTTGGATATTGTTTTCAGTTTTTCTTTCTTCTTACTATGTATTGAAATTATTGGTATTGAATTTTCTTCATTCATTGGATCCTTTGCCTTTCATTATTGGTGGTGAACACTTTGACTATTGTAATTACTATTAAATTATAAGGAGTTAAATAGACTTCTGAAAATAATATATATATATATAAATTTTAAAAAATTAAGTTAATAGTAAGGATATTAATTTATTTAATTCTATTTTTTAATTATTGTTCTTTTAAAGTAAGTAAATTTTATCTCTACAAAAGTCATAAACAAAAGAAAAACAAATACAGACCAAAGATGTTAAAAAGATGTTAAAGGTGTGTCTCAATACACTGTTTCTCTTTCTCTTTCTCTCCCCTTATGAAAGATAATATTGCATCAAATTGCCACTTATATTAATTTTAAGAACTGATAATTCAATATACTAGCATCAAGCCACCATTTTATGTTAATTATTTAATGTGATAATTGTGGAAAGAAATTAGAAGAGATGATATGTGTTTTTCGTCAACAAGATCTTAGGTTGAAAAATTAAAATATAGAATTAAATATATTTTGGTCCTCTAAATATTTTATATTATATTTTCGTTTATAAGTAAAATATATTTATTTTCTATTTATCCAAAATAAATGAATTATTTTCTGTTTAATTAAAAGAAAACGAAATATTGATGTGAATATACGTACCTTTCAGTTCTCAATTTTTCAAGCACGAAAATAGAGAGACAGAGAACACGTATGCAGAGAGAGAACGATGTTTTTTTACTAGTAGTTGAGTGTGTTGATGAACATGAACATGGTCATGTTGTGTGGTTTGTTTATTATGAAAGAAAAATTAATTCTACTTGAAATAATACACTGTTCAACTTCAGATTTTAATTAACATTTATTTTAAACTATTAAACTATACATAACACAGATGAAAAAAATAGTAATTATTTCTATTTAAATTTATTTTTAAATGTCAATCATTTTGAAACCAAGGAAATGCTGTTTTCTAATTTAATTTAATTCAAAGCTTTTATTTAGTTGAAATAGATCTCTTATCACCACGGTCAAACAAATTTCTACTTAATATTTTTTGGATATTGTTTTCAGTTTTTCTTTCTTCTTACTATGTTTTGAAATTATTGGTATTGAATTTTCTTCATTCATTTGATCCTTTGCTTTCATTATTGGTGGTGAACACTTTGACTAATGTAATTACTATTAAATTATAAGGAGTTAAATAGACTTCTGAAAATAATATATATATATATATATATAAATTTAAAAAAATTAAGTTAATAGTAAGGATATTAATTTATTTAATTCTATTTTTTAATTATTGTTCTTTTAAAGTAAGTAAATTTTATCTCTACAAAAGTCATAAACAAAAGAAAAACAAATAGAGACAAAAGATGTTAAAAAGATGTTAAAGGTGTGTCTCAATACACTGTTTATCTTTCTCTTTCTCTCCCCTTATGAAAGATAATATTGCATCAAATTGCCACTTATATTAATTTTAAGAACTGAAAATTCAATATACTAGCATCAAGCCACCATTTTATGTTAATTATTTAATGTGATAATTGTGGAAAGAAATTAGAAGAGACGATATGTGTTTTTCGTCAACAAGATCTTAGGTTGAAAAATTAAAATATAGAATTAAATATATTTTGGTCCTCTAAATATTTTATATTATATTTTTCGTTTATAAGTAAAATATATTTATTTTCTATTTATCCAAAATAAATGAATTATTTTCTGTTTAATTAAAAGAAAACGAAATATTGATGTGAATTTACGTACCTTTCAGTTCTCAATTTTTCAAGCACGAAAATAGAGAGACAGAGAACACGTATGCAGAAAGAGAACGATGTTTTTTTTACTAGTAGTTGAGTGTGTTGATGAACATGAACATGTTCATGTTGTGTGGTTTGTTCATTATGAAAGAAAAATTAATTCTATTTTAAATAATAAACTGTTCAACTTCAGATTTTAATTAACATTTATTTTAAACTATTAAACTATACATAACACAGATAAAAAAAATAGTAATTATTTCTATTTAAATTTTTTTTAAATGTCAATCATTTTGAAACCAAGGAAATGCTGTTTTCTAATTTAATTTAATTCAAAGCTTTTATTTAGTTGAAATAGATCTCTTATCACCACGGTCAAACAAATTTCTACTTAATATTTTTTGGATATTGTTTTCAGTTTTTCTTTCTTCTTACTATGTTTTGAAATTATTGGTATTGAATTTTCTTCATTCATTGGATCCTTTGCCTTTCATTATTGGTGGTGAACACTTTGACTATTGTAATTACTATTAAATTATAAGGAGTTAAATAGACTTCTGAAAATAATATATATATATATATATATATATATATATATATATATATATATATTTAAAAAAATTAAATTAATAGTAAGGATATTAATTTATTTAATTCTATTTTTTAATTATTGTTCTTTTAAAGTAAGTAAATTTTATCTCTACAAAAGTCATAAACAAAAGAAAAACAAATACAGACAAAAGATGTTAAAAAGATGTTAAAGGTGTGTCTCAATACACTGTTTCTCTTTCTCTTTCTCTCCCCTTATGAAAGATAATATTGCATCAAATTGCCACTTATATTAATTTTAAGAACTGAAAATTCAATATACTAGCATCAAGCCACCATTTTATGTTAATTATTTAATGTGATAATTGTGGAAAGAAATTAGAAGAGACGATATGTGTTTTTCGTCAACAAGATCTTAGGTTGAAAAATTAAAATATAGAATTAAATATATTTTGGTCCTCTAAATATTTTATATTATATTTTTCGTTTATAAGTAAAATATATTTATTTTCTATTTATCCAAAATAAATGAATTATTTTCTGTTTAATTAAAAGAAAACGAAATATTGATGTGAATTTACGTACCTTTCAGTTCTCAATTTTTCAAGCACGAAAATAGAGAGACAGAGAACACGTATGCAGAAAGAGAACGATGTTTTTTTACTAGTAGTTGAGTGTGTTGATGAACATGAACATGTTCATGTTGTGTGGTTTGTTCATTATGAAAGAAAAATTAATTCTATTTTAAATAATAAACTGTTCAACTTCAGATTTTAATTAACATTTATTTTAAACTATTAAACTATACATAACACAGATAAAAAAAATAGTAATTATTTCTATTTAATTTTTTTTTAAATGTCAATCATTTTGAAACCAAGGAAATGCTGTTTTCTAATTTAATTTAATTCAAAGCTTTTATTTAGTTGAAATAGATCTCTTATCACCACGGTCAAACAAATTTCTACTTAATATTTTTTGGATATTGTTTTCAGTTTTTCTTTCTTCTTACTATGTTTTGAAATTATTGGTATTGAATTTTCTTCATTCATTGGATCCTTTGCCTTTCATTATTGGTGGTGAACACTTTGACTATTGTAATTACTATTAAATTATAAGGAGTTAAATAGACTTCTGAAAATAATATATATATATATATATATATATATATATATATATATATATATATATATATTTAAAAAAATTAAATTAATAGTAAGGATATTAATTTATTTAATTCTATTTTTTAATTATTGTTCTTTTAAAGTAAGTAAATTTTATCTCTACAAAAGTCATAAACAAAAGAAAAACAAATACAGACAAAAGATGTTAAAAGATGTTAAAGGTGTGTCTCAATACACTGTTTCTCTTTCTCTTTCTCTCCCCTTATGAAAGATAATATTGCATCAAATTGCCACTTATATTAATTTTAAGAACTGAAAATTCAATATACTAGCATCAAGCCACCATTTTATGTTAATTATTTAATGTGATAATTGTGGAAAGAAATTAGAAGAGACGATATGTGTTTTTCGTCAACAAGATCTTAGGTTGAAAAATTAAAATATAGAATTAAATATATTTTGGTCCTCTAAATATTTTATATTATATTTTTCGTTTATAAGTAAAATATATTTATTTTCTATTTATCCAAAATAAATGAATTATTTTCTGTTTAATTAAAAGAAAACGAAATATTGATGTGAATTTACGTACCTTTCAGTTCTCAATTTTTCAAGCACGAAAATAGAGAGACAGAGAACACGTATGCAGAAAGAGAACGATGTTTTTTTTACTAGTAGTTGAGTGTGTTGATGAACATGAACATGTTCATGTTGTGTGGTTTGTTCATTATGAAAGAAAAATTAATTCTATTTTAAATAATAAACTGTTCAACTTCAGATTTTAATTAACATTTATTTTAAACTATTAAACTATACATAACACAGATAAAAAAAATAGTAATTATTTCTATTTAATTTTTTTTAAATGTCAATCATTTTGAAACCAAGGAAATGCTGTTTTCTAATTTAATTTAATTCAAAGCTTTTATTTAGTTGAAATAGATCTCTTATCACCACGGTCAAACAAATTTCTACTTAATATTTTTTGGATATTGTTTTCAGTTTTTCTTTCTTCTTACTATGTTTTGAAATTATTGGTATTGAATTTTCTTCATTCATTGGATCCTTTGCCTTTCATTATTGGTGGTGAACACTTTGACTATTGTAATTACTATTAAATTATAAGGAGTTAAATAGACTTCTGAAAATAATATATATATATATATAAATTTAAAAAAATTAAGTTAATAGTAAGGATATTAATTTATTTAATTCTATTTTTTAATTATTGTTCTTTTAAAGTAAGTAAATTTTATCTCTACAAAAGTCATAAACAAAAGAAAAACAAATACAGACAAAAGATGTTAAAAAGATGTTAAAGGTGTGTCTCAATACACTGTTTCTCTTTCTCTTTCTCTCCCCTTATGAAAGATAATATTGCATCAAATTGCCACTTATATTAATTTTAAGAACTGAAAATTCAATATACTAGCATCAAGCCACCATTTTATGTTAATTATTTAATGTGATAATTGTGGAAAGAAATTAGAAGAGACGATATGTGTTTTTCGTCAACAAGATCTTAGGTTGAAAAATTAAAATATAGAATTAAATATATTTTGGTCCTCTAAATATTTTATATTATATTTTTCGTTTATAAGTAAAATATATTTATTTTCTATTTATCCAAAATAAATGAATTATTTTCTGTTTAATTAAAAGAAAACGAAATATTGATGTGAATTTACGTACCTTTCAGTTCTCAATTTTTCAAGCACGAAAATAGAGAGACAGAGAACACGTATGCAGAAAGAGAACGATGTTTTTTTTACTAGTAGTTGAGTGTGTTGATGAACATGAACATGTTCATGTTGTGTGGTTTGTTCATTATGAAAGAAAAATTAATTCTATTTTAAATAATAAACTGTTCAACTTCAGATTTTAATTAACATTTATTTTAAACTATTAAACTATACATAACACAGATAAAAAAAATAGTAATTATTTCTATTTAATTTTTTTTTAAATGTCAATCATTTTGAAACCAAGGAAATGCTGTTTTCTAATTTAATTTAATTCAAAGCTTTTATTTAGTTGAAATAGATCTCTTATCACCACGGTCAAACAAATTTCTACTTAATATTTTTTGGATATTGTTTTCAGTTTTTCTTTCTTCTTACTATGTTTTGAAATTATTGGTATTGAATTTTCTTCATTCATTGGATCCTTTGCCTTTCATTATTGGTGGTGAACACTTTGACTATTGTAATTACTATTAAATTATAAGGAGTTAAATAGACTTCTGAAAATAATATATATATATATATATATATATATATATATATATATATATATATATATATATATATATATATAATTTAAAAAATTAAGTTAATAGTAAGGATATTAATTTATTTAATTCTATTTTTTAATTATTGTTCTTTTAAAGTAAGTATATTTTATCTCTACAAAAGTCATAAACAAAAGAAAAACAAATACAGATAAAAGATGTTAAAGGTGTGTCTCAATACACTGTTTCTCTTTCTCTTTCTCTCCCCTTATGAAAGATAATATTGCATCAAATTGCCACTTATATTAATTTTAAGAACTGAAAATTCAATATACTAGCATCAAGCCACCATTTTATGTTAATTATTTAATGTGATAATTGTGGAAAGAAATTAGAAGAGACGATATGTGTTTTTCGTCAACAAGATCTTAGGTTGAAAAATTAAAATATAGAATTAAATATATTTTGGTCCTCTAAATATTTTATATTATATTTTTCGTTTATAAGTAAAATATATTTATTTTCTATTTATCCAAAATAAATGAATTATTTTCTGTTTAATTAAAAGAAAACGAAATATTGATGTGAATTTACGTACCTTTCAGTTCTCAATTTTTCAAGCACGAAAATAGAGAGACAGAGAACACGTATGCAGAAAGAGAACGATGTTTTTTTACTAGTAGTTGAGTGTGTTGATGAACATGAACATGTTCATGTTGTGTGGTTTGTTCATTATGAAAGAAAAATTAATTCTATTTTAAATAATAAACTGTTCAACTTCAGATTTTAATTAACATTTATTTTAAACTATTAAACTATACATAACACAGATAAAAAAAATAGTAATTATTTCTATTTAATTTTTTTTTTAAATGTCAATCATTTTGAAACCAAGGAAATGCTGTTTTCTAATTTAATTTAATTCAAAGCTTTTATTTAGTTGAAATAGATCTCTTATCACCACGGTCAAACAAATTTCTACTTAATATTTTTTGGATATTGTTTTCAGTTTTTCTTTCTTCTTACTATGTTTTGAAATTATTGGTATTGAATTTTCTTCATTCATTGGATCCTTTGCCTTTCATTATTGGTGGTGAACACTTTGACTATTGTAATTACTATTAAATTATAAGGAGTTAAATAGACTTCTGAAAATAATATATATATATATATTTAAAAAATTAAGTTAATAGTAAGGATATTAATTTATTTAATTCTATTTTTTAATTATTGTTCTTTTAAAGTAAGTAAATTTTATCTCTACAAAAGTCATAAACAAAAGAAAAACAAATACAGACAAAAGATGTTAAAGGTGTGTCTCAATACACTGTTTCTCTTTCTCTTTCTCTCCCCTTATGAAAGATAATATTGCATCAAATTGCCACTTATATTAATTTTAAGAACTGAAAATTCAATATACTAGCATCAAGCCACCATTTTATGTTAATTATTTAATGTGATAATTGTGGAAAGAAATTAGAAGAGACGATATGTGTTTTTCGTCAACAAGATCTTAGGTTGAAAAATTAAAATATAGAATTAAATATATTTTGGTCCTCTAAATATTTTATATTATATTTTTCGTTTATAAGTAAAATATATTTATTTTCTATTTATCCAAAATAAATGAATTATTTTCTGTTTAATTAAAAGAAAACGAAATATTGATGTGAATTTACGTACCTTTCAGTTCTCAATTTTTCAAGCACGAAAATAGAGAGACAGAGAACACGTATGCAGAAAGAGAACGATGTTTTTTTTACTAGTAGTTGAGTGTGTTGATGAACATGAACATGTTCATGTTGTGTGGTTTGTTCATTATGAAAGAAAAATTAATTCTATTTTAAATAATAAACTGTTCAACTTCAGATTTTAATTAACATTTATTTTAAACTATTAAACTATACATAACACAGATAAAAAAAATAGTAATTATTTCTATTTAAATTTATTTTTAAATGTCAATCATTTTGAAACCAAGGAAATGCTGTTTTCTAATTTAATTTAATTCAAAGCTTTTATTTAGTTGAAATAGATCTCTTATCACCACGGTCAAACAAATTTCTACTTAATATTTTTTGGATATTGTTTTCAGTTTTTCTTTCTTCTTACTATGTTTTGAAATTATTGGTATTGAATTTTCTTCATTCATTGGATCCTTTGCCTTTCATTATTGGTGGTGAACACTTTGACTATTGTAATTACTATTAAATTATAAGGAGTTAAATAGACTTCTGAAAATAATATATATATATATATATATATATATATATATATATATATATATATATATATATATATATATATATATAGTTAATAGTAAGGATATTAATTTATTTAATTCTATTTTTTAATTATTGTTCTTTTAAAGTAAGTAAATTTTATCTCTACAAAAGTCATAAACAAAAGAAAAACAAATACAGACAAAAGATGTTAAAAAGATGTTAAAGGTGTGTCTCAATACACTGTTTCTCTTTCTCTTTCTCTCCCCTTATGAAAGATAATATTGCATCAAATTGCCACTTATATTAATTTTAAGAACTGAAAATTCAATATACTAGCATCAAGCCACCATTTTATGTTAATTATTTAATGTGATAATTGTGGAAAGAAATTAGAAGAGACGATATGTGTTTTTCGTCAACAAGATCTTAGGTTGAAAAATTAAAATATAGAATTAAATATATTTTGGTCCTCTAAATATTTTATATTATATTTTTCGTTTATAAGTAAAATATATTTATTTTCTATTTATCCAAAATAAATGAATTATTTTCTGTTTAATTAAAAGAAAACGAAATATTGATGTGAATTTACGTACCTTTCAGTTCTCAATTTTTCAAGCACGAAAATAGAGAGACAGAGAACACGTATGCAGAAAGAGAACGATGTTTTTTTTACTAGTAGTTGAGTGTGTTGATGAACATGAACATGTTCATGTTGTGTGGTTTGTTCATTATGAAAGAAAAATTAATTCTATTTTAAATAATAAACTGTTCAACTTCAGATTTTAATTAACATTTATTTTAAACTATTAAACTATACATAACACAGATAAAAAAAATAGTAATTATTTCTATTTAAATTTATTTTTAAATGTCAATCATTTTGAAACCAAGGAAATGCTGTTTTCTAATTTAATTTAATTCAAAGCTTTTATTTAGTTGAAATAGATCTCTTATCACCACGGTCAAACAAATTTCTACTTAATATTTTTTGGATATTGTTTTCAGTTTTTCTTTCTTCTTACTATGTTTTGAAATTATTGGTATTGAATTTTCTTCATTCATTGGATCCTTTGCCTTTCATTATTGGTGGTGAACACTTTGACTATTGTAATTACTATTAAATTATAAGGAGTTAAATAGACTTCTGAAAATAATATATATATATATATATATATATATATATATAAATTTAAAAAAATTAAGTTAATAGTAAGGATATTAATTTATTTAATTCTATTTTTTAATTATTGTTCTTTTAAAGTAAGTAAATTTTATCTCTACAAAAGTCATAAACAAAAGAAAAACAAATACAGACAAAAGATGTTAAAAAGATGTTAAAGGTGTGTCTCAATACACTGTTTCTCTTTCTCTTTCTCTCCCCTTATGAAAGATAATATTGCATCAAATTGCCACTTATATTAATTTTAAGAACTGAAAATTCAATATACTAGCATCAAGCCACCATTTTATGTTAATTATTTAATGTGATAATTGTGGAAAGAAATTAGAAGAGACGATATGTGTTTTTCGTCAACAAGATCTTAGGTTGAAAAATTAAAATATAGAATTAAATATATTTTGGTCCTCTAAATATTTTATATTATATTTTTCGTTTATAAGTAAAATATATTTATTTTCTATTTATCCAAAATAAATGAATTATTTTCTGTTTAATTAAAAGAAAACGAAATATTGATGTGAATTTACGTACCTTTCAGTTCTCAATTTTTCAAGCACGAAAATAGAGAGACAGAGAACACGTATGCAGAAAGAGAACGATGTTTTTTTTACTAGTAGTTGAGTGTGTTGATGAACATGAACATGTTCATGTTGTGTGGTTTGTTCATTATGAAAGAAAAATTAATTCTATTTTAAATAATAAACTGTTCAACTTCAGATTTTAATTAACATTTATTTTAAACTATTAAACTATACATAACACAGATAAAAAAAATAGTAATTATTTCTATTTAAATTTATTTTTAAATGTCAATCATTTTGAAACCAAGGAAATGCTGTTTTCTAATTTAATTTAATTCAAAGCTTTTATTTAGTTGAAATAGATCTCTTATCACCACGGTCAAACAAATTTCTACTTAATATTTTTTGGATATTGTTTTCAGTTTTTCTTTCTTCTTACTATGTTTTGAAATTATTGGTATTGAATTTTCTTCATTCATTGGATCCTTTGCCTTTCATTATTGGTGGTGAACACTTTGACTATTGTAATTACTATTAAATTATAAGGAGTTAAATAGACTTCTGAAAATAATATATATATATATATATATATATATATAAATTTAAAAAAATTAAGTTAATAGTAAGGATATTAATTTATTTAATTCTATTTTTTAATTATTGTTCTTTTAAAGTAAGTAAATTTTATCTCTACAAAAGTCATAAACAAAAGAAAAACAAATACAGACAAAAGATGTTAAAAAGATGTTAAAGGTGTGTCTCAATACACTGTTTCTCTTTCTCTTTCTCTCCCCTTATGAAAGATAATATTGCATCAAATTGCCACTTATATTAATTTTAAGAACTGAAAATTCAATATACTAGCATCAAGCCACCATTTTATGTTAATTATTTAATGTGATAATTGTGGAAAGAAATTAGAAGAGACGATATGTGTTTTTCGTCAACAAGATCTTAGGTTGAAAAATTAAAATATAGAATTAAATATATTTTGGTCCTCTAAATATTTTATATTATATTTTTCGTTTATAAGTAAAATATATTTATTTTCTATTTATCCAAAATAAATGAATTATTTTCTGTTTAATTAAAAGAAAACGAAATATTGATGTGAATTTACGTACCTTTCAGTTCTCAATTTTTCAAGCACGAAAATAGAGAGACAGAGAACACGTATGCAGAAAGAGAACGATGTTTTTTTTACTAGTAGTTGAGTGTGTTGATGAACATGAACATGTTCATGTTGTGTGGTTTGTTCATTATGAAAGAAAAATTAATTCTATTTTAAATAATAAACTGTTCAACTTCAGATTTTAATTAACATTTATTTTAAACTATTAAACTATACATAACACAGATAAAAAAATAGTAATTATTTCTATTTAAATTTATTTTTAAATGTCAATCATTTTGAAACCAAGGAAATGCTGTTTTCTAATTTAATTTAATTCAAAGCTTTTATTTAGTTGAAATAGATCTCTTATCACCACGGTCAAACAAATTTCTACTTAATATTTTTTGGATATTGTTTTCAGTTTTTCTTTCTTCTTACTATGTTTTGAAATTATTGGTATTGAATTTTCTTCATTCATTGGATCCTTTGCCTTTCATTATTGGTGGTGAACACTTTGACTATTGTAATTACTATTAAATTATAAGGAGTTAAATAGACTTCTGAAAATAATATATATATATATATATATATATATATATATATATATATATATATATAGTTAATAGTAATAGGGATATTAATTTATTTAATTCTATTTTTTAATTATTGTTCTTTTAAAGTAAGTAAATTTTATCTCTACAAAAGTCATAAACAAAAGAAAAACAAATACAGACAAAAGATGTTAAAAAGATGTTAAAGGTGTGTCTCAATACACTGTTTCTCTTTCTCTTTCTCTCCCCTTATGAAAGATAATATTGCATCAAATTGCCACTTATATTAATTTTAAGAACTGAAAATTCAATATACTAGCATCAAGCCACCATTTTATGTTAATTATTTAATGTGATAATTGTGGAAAGAAATTAGAAGAGACGATATGTGTTTTTCGTCAACAAGATCTTAGGTTGAAAAATTAAAATATAGAATTAAATATATTTTGGTCCTCTAAATATTTTATATTATATTTTTCGTTTATAAGTAAAATATATTTATTTTCTATTTATCCAAAATAAATGAATTATTTTCTGTTTAATTAAAAGAAAACGAAATATTGATGTGAATTTACGTACCTTTCAGTTCTCAATTTTTCAAGCACGAAAATAGAGAGACAGAGAACACGTATGCAGAAAGAGAACGATGTTTTTTTTACTAGTAGTTGAGTGTGTTGATGAACATGAACATGTTCATGTTGTGTGGTTTGTTCATTATGAAAGAAAAATTAATTCTATTTTAAATAATAAACTGTTCAACTTCAGATTTTAATTAACATTTATTTTAAACTATTAAACTATACATAACACAGATAAAAAAAATAGTAATTATTTCTATTTAAATTTATTTTTAAATGTCAATCATTTTGAAACCAAGGAAATGCTGTTTTCTAATTTAATTTAATTCAAAGCTTTTATTTAGTTGAAATAGATCTCTTATCACCACGGTCAAACAAATTTCTACTTAATATTTTTTGGATATTGTTTTCAGTTTTTCTTTCTTCTTACTATGTTTTGAAATTATTGGTATTGAATTTTCTTCATTCATTGGATCCTTTGCCTTTCATTATTGGTGGTGAACACTTTGACTATTGTAATTACTATTAAATTATAAGGAGTTAAATAGACTTCTGAAAATAATATATATATATATATATATATATATATATAATATAAAAATTTAATTAAGTTAATAGTAAGGATATTAATTTATTTAATTCTATTTTTTAATTATTGTTCTTTTAAAGTAAGTAAATTTTATCTCTACAAAAGTCATAAACAAAAGAAAAACAAATACAGACAAAAGATGTTAAAAAGATGTTAAAGGTGTGTCTCAATACACTGTTTCTCTTTCTCTTTCTCTCCCCTTATGAAAGATAATATTGCATCAAATTGCCACTTATATTAATTTTAAGAACTGAAAATTCAATATACTAGCATCAAGCCACCATTTTATGTTAATTATTTAATGTGATAATTGTGGAAAGAAATTAGAAGAGACGATATGTGTTTTTCGTCAACAAGATCTTAGGTTGAAAAATTAAAATATAGAATTAAATATATTTTGGTCCTCTAAATATTTTATATTATATTTTTCGTTTATAAGTAAAATATATTTATTTTCTATTTATCCAAAATAAATGAATTATTTTCTGTTTAATTAAAAGAAAACGAAATATTGATGTGAATTTACGTACCTTTCAGTTCTCAATTTTTCAAGCACGAAAATAGAGAGACAGAGAACACGTATGCAGAAAGAGAACGATGTTTTTTTTACTAGTAGTTGAGTGTGTTGATGAACATGAACATGTTCATGTTGTGTGGTTTGTTCATTATGAAAGAAAAATTAATTCTATTTTAAATAATAAACTGTTCAACTTCAGATTTTAATTAACATTTATTTTAAACTATTAAACTATACATAACACAGATAAAAAAAATAGTAATTATTTCTATTTAAATTTATTTTTAAATGTCAATCATTTTGAAACCAAGGAAATGCTGTTTTCTAATTTAATTTAATTCAAAGCTTTTATTTAGTTGAAATAGATCTCTTATCACCACGGTCAAACAAATTTCTACTTAATATTTTTTGGATATTGTTTTCAGTTTTTCTTTCTTCTTACTATGTTTTGAAATTATTGGTATTGAATTTTCTTCATTCATTGGATCCTTTGCCTTTCATTATTGGTGGTGAACACTTTGACTATTGTAATTACTATTAAATTATAAGGAGTTAAATAGACTTCTGAAAATATATATATATATATATATATATAAATTTAAAAAATTAAGTTAATAGTAAGGATATTAATTTATTTAATTCTATTTTTTAATTATTGTTCTTTTAAAGTAAGTAAATTTTATCTCTACAAAAGTCATAAACAAAAGAAAAACAAATACAGACAAAAGATGTTAAAGGTGTGTCTCAATACACTGTTTCTCTTTCTCTTTCTCTCCCCTTATGAAAGATAATATTGCATCAAATTGCCACTTATATTAATTTTAAGAACTGAAAATTCAATATACTAGCATCATGCCACCATTTTATGTTAACTATTTAATGTGATAATTGTGGAAAGAAATTAGAAGAGACGATATGTGTTTTTCGTCAACAAGATCTTAGGTTGAAAAATTAAAATATAGAATTAAATATATTTTGGTCCTCTAAATATTTTATATTATATTTTTCGTTTATAAGTAAAATATATTTATTTTCTATTTATCCAAAATAAATGAATTATTTTCTGTTTAATTAAAAGAAAACGAAATATTGATGTGAATTTACGTACCTTTCAGTTCTCAATTTTTCAAGCACGAAAATAGAGAGACAGAGAACACGTATGCAGAAAGAGAACGATGTTTTTTTTACTAGTAGTTGAGTGTGTTGATGAACATGAACATGTTCATGTTGTGTGGTTTGTTCATTATGAAAGAAAAATTAATTCTATTTTAAATAATAAACTGTTCAACTTCAGATTTTAATTAACATTTATTTTAAACTATTAAACTATACATAACACAGATAAAAAAAATAGTAATTATTTCTATTTAAATTTATTTTTAAATGTCAATCATTTTGAAACCAAGGAAATGCTGTTTTCTAATTTAATTTAATTCAAAGCTTTTATTTAGTTGAAATAGATCTCTTATCACCACGGTCAAACAAATTTCTACTTAATATTTTTTGGATATTGTTTTCAGTTTTTCTTTCTTCTTACTATGTTTTGAAATTATTGGTATTGAATTTTCTTCATTCATTGGATCCTTTGCCTTTCATTATTGGTGGTGAACACTTTGACTATTGTAATTACTATTAAATTATAAGGAGTTAAATAGACTTCTGAAAATAATATATATATATATATATATTTAAAAAAATTAAGTTAATAGTAAGGATATTAATTTATTTAATTCTATTTTTTAATTATTGTTCTTTTAAAGTAAGTAAATTTTATCTCTACAAAAGTCATAAACAAAAGAAAAACAAATACAGACAAAAGATGTTAAAGGTGTGTCTCAATACACTGTTTCTCTTTCTCTTTCTCTCCCCTTATGAAAGATAATATTGCATCAAATTGCCACTTATATTAATTTTAAGAACTGAAAATTCAATATACTAGCATCAAGCCACCATTTTATGTTAACTATTTAATGTGATAATTGTGGAAAGAAATTAGAAGAGACGATATGTGTTTTTCGTCAACAAGATCTTAGGTTGAAAAATTAAAATATAGAATTAAATATATTTTGGTCCTCTAAATATTTTATATTATATTTTTCGTTTATAAGTAAAATATATTTATTTTCTATTTATCCAAAATAAATGAATTATTTTCTGTTTAATTAAAAGAAAACGAAATATTGATGTGAATTTACGTACCTTTCAGTTCTCAATTTTTCAAGTACGAAAATAGAGAGACAGAGAACACGTATGCAGAAAGAGAACGATGTTTTTTTTACTAGTAGTTGAGTGTGTTGATGAACATGAACATGTTCATGTTGTGTGGTTTGTTCATTATGAAAGAAAAATTAATTCTATTTTAAATAATAAACTGTTCAACTTCAGATTTTAATTAACATTTATTTTAAACTATTAAACTATACATAACACAGATAAAAAAAATAGTAATTATTTCTATTTAAATTTATTTTTAAATGTCAATCATTTTGAAACCAAGGAAATGCTGTTTTCTAATTTAATTTAATTCAAAGCTTTTATTTAGTTGAAATAGATCTCTTATCACCACGGTCAAACAAATTTCTACTTAATATTTTTTGGATATTGTTTTCAGTTTTTCTTTCTTCTTACTATGTTTTGAAATTATTGGTATTGAATTTTCTTCATTCATTGGATCCTTTGCCTTTCATTATTGGTGGTGAACACTTTGACTATTGTAATTACTATTAAATTATAAGGAGTTAAATAGACTTCTGAAAATATATATATATATATATATATTAAAAAAATTAAGTTAATAGTAAGGATATTAATTTATTTAATTCTATTTTTTAATTATTGTTCTTTTAAAGTAAGTAAATTTTATCTCTACAAAAGTCATAAACAAAAGAAAAACAAATACAGACAAAAGATGTTAAAGGTGTGTCTCAATACACTGTTTCTCTTTCTCTTTCTCTCCCCTTATGAAAGATAATATTGCATCAAATTGCCACTTATATTAATTTTAAGAACTGAAAATTCAATATACTAGCATCAAGCCACCATTTTATGTTAACTATTTAATGTGATAATTGTGGAAAGAAATTAGAAGAGACGATATGTGTTTTTCGTCAACAAGATCTTAGGTTGAAAAATTAAAATATAGAATTAAATATATTTTGGTCCTCTAAATATTTTATATTATATTTTTCGTTTATAAGTAAAATATATTTATTTTCTATTTATCCAAAATAAATGAATTATTTTCTGTTTAATTAAAAGAAAACGAAATATTGATGTGAATTTACGTACCTTTCAGTTCTCAATTTTTCAAGTACGAAAATAGAGAGACAGAGAACACGTATGCAGAAAGAGAACGATGTTTTTTTTACTAGTAGTTGAGTGTGTTGATGAACATGAACATGTTCATGTTGTGTGGTTTGTTCATTATGAAAGAAAAATTAATTCTATTTTAAATAATAAACTGTTCAACTTCAGATTTTAATTAACATTTATTTTAAACTATTAAACTATACATAACACAGATAAAAAAAATAGTAATTATTTCTATTTAAATTTATTTTTAAATGTCAATCATTTTGAAACCAAGGAAATGCTGTTTTCTAATTTAATTTAATTCAAAGCTTTTATTTAGTTGAAATAGATCTCTTATCACCACGGTCAAACAAATTTCTACTTAATATTTTTTGGATATTGTTTTCAGTTTTTCTTTCTTCTTACTATGTTTTGAAATTATTGGTATTGAATTTTCTTCATTCATTGGATCCTTTGCCTTTCATTATTGGTGGTGAACACTTTGACTATTGTAATTACTATTAAATTATAAGGAGTTAAATAGACTTCTGAAAATAATATATATATATATATATATATAAAAAAATTAAGTTAATAGTAAGGATATTAATTTATTTAATTCTATTTTTTAATTATTGTTCTTTTAAAGTAAGTAAATTTTATCTCTACAAAAGTCATAAACAAAAGAAAAACAAATACAGACAAAAGATGTTAAAGGTGTGTCTCAATACACTGTTTCTCTTTCTCTTTCTCTCCCCTTATGAAAGATAATATTGCATCAAATTGCCACTTATATTAATTTTAAGAACTGAAAATTCAATATACTAGCATCAAGCCACCATTTTATGTTAACTATTTAATGTGATAATTGTGGAAAGAAATTAGAAGAGACGATATGTGTTTTTCGTCAACAAGATCTTAGGTTGAAAAATTAAAATATAGAATTAAATATATTTTGGTCCTCTAAATATTTTATATTATATTTTTCGTTTATAAGTAAAATATATTTATTTTCTATTTATCCAAAATAAATGAATTATTTTCTGTTTAATTAAAAGAAAACGAAATATTGATGTGAATTTACGTACCTTTCAGTTCTCAATTTTTCAAGTACGAAAATAGAGAGACAGAGAACACGTATGCAGAAAGAGAACGATGTTTTTTTTACTAGTAGTTGAGTGTGTTGATGAACATGAACATGTTCATGTTGTGTGGTTTGTTCATTATGAAAGAAAAATTAATTCTATTTTAAATAATAAACTGTTCAACTTCAGATTTTAATTAACATTTATTTTAAACTATTAAACTATACATAACACAGATAAAAAAAATAGTAATTATTTCTATTTAAATTTATTTTTAAATGTCAATCATTTTGAAACCAAGGAAATGCTGTTTTCTAATTTAATTTAATTCAAAGCTTTTATTTAGTTGAAATAGATCTCTTATCACCACGGTCAAACAAATTTCTACTTAATATTTTTTGGATATTGTTTTCAGTTTTTCTTTCTTCTTACTATGTTTTGAAATTATTGGTATTGAATTTTCTTCATTCATTGGATCCTTTGCCTTTCATTATTGGTGGTGAACACTTTGACTATTGTAATTACTATTAAATTATAAGGAGTTAAATAGACTTCTGAAAATAATATATATATATATATATATTAAAAAAATTAAGTTAATAGTAAGGATATTAATTTATTTAATTCTATTTTTTAATTATTGTTCTTTTAAAGTAAGTAAATTTTATCTCTACAAAAGTCATAAACAAAAGAAAAACAAATACAGACAAAAGATGTTAAAGGTGTGTCTCAATACACTGTTTCTCTTTCTCTTTCTCTCCCCTTATGAAAGATAATATTGCATCAAATTGCCACTTATATTAATTTTAAGAACTGAAAATTCAATATACTAGCATCAAGCCACCATTTTATGTTAACTATTTAATGTGATAATTGTGGAAAGAAATTAGAAGAGACGATATGTGTTTTTCGTCAACAAGATCTTAGGTTGAAAAATTAAAATATAGAATTAAATATATTTTGGTCCTCTAAATATTTTATATTATATTTTTCGTTTATAAGTAAAATATATTTATTTTCTATTTATCCAAAATAAATGAATTATTTTCTGTTTAATTAAAAGAAAACGAAATATTGATGTGAATTTACGTACCTTTCAGTTCTCAATTTTTCAAGTACGAAAATAGAGAGACAGAGAACACGTATGCAGAAAGAGAACGATGTTTTTTTTACTAGTAGTTGAGTGTGTTGATGAACATGAACATGTTCATGTTGTGTGGTTTGTTCATTATGAAAGAAAAATTAATTCTATTTTAAATAATAAACTGTTCAACTTCAGATTTTAATTAACATTTATTTTAAACTATTAAACTATACATAACACAGATAAAAAAAATAGTAATTATTTCTATTTAAATTTATTTTTAAATGTCAATCATTTTGAAACCAAGGAAATGCTGTTTTCTAATTTAATTTAATTCAAAGCTTTTATTTAGTTGAAATAGATCTCTTATCACCACGGTCAAACAAATTTCTACTTAATATTTTTTGGATATTGTTTTCAGTTTTTCTTTCTTCTTACTATGTTTTGAAATTATTGGTATTGAATTTTCTTCATTCATTGGATCCTTTGCCTTTCATTATTGGTGGTGAACACTTTGACTATTGTAATTACTATTAAATTATAAGGAGTTAAATAGACTTCTGAAAATAATATATATATATATATATATATTAAAAAAATTAAGTTAATAGTAAGGATATTAATTTATTTAATTCTATTTTTTAATTATTGTTCTTTTAAAGTAAGTAAATTTTATCTCTACAAAAGTCATAAACAAAAGAAAAACAAATACAGACAAAAGATGTTAAAGGTGTGTCTCAATACACTGTTTCTCTTTCTCTTTCTCTCCCCTTATGAAAGATAATATTGCATCAAATTGCCACTTATATTAATTTTAAGAACTGAAAATTCAATATACTAGCATCAAGCCACCATTTTATGTTAACTATTTAATGTGATAATTGTGGAAAGAAATTAGAAGAGACGATATGTGTTTTTCGTCAACAAGATCTTAGGTTGAAAAATTAAAATATAGAATTAAATATATTTTGGTCCTCTAAATATTTTATATTATATTTTTCGTTTATAAGTAAAATATATTTATTTTCTATTTATCCAAAATAAATGAATTATTTTCTGTTTAATTAAAAGAAAACGAAATATTGATGTGAATTTACGTACCTTTCAGTTCTCAATTTTTCAAGTACGAAAATAGAGAGACAGAGAACACGTATGCAGAAAGAGAACGATGTTTTTTTTACTAGTAGTTGAGTGTGTTGATGAACATGAACATGTTCATGTTGTGTGGTTTGTTCATTATGAAAGAAAAATTAATTCTATTTTAAATAATAAACTGTTCAACTTCAGATTTTAATTAACATTTATTTTAAACTATTAAACTATACATAACACAGATAAAAAAAATAGTAATTATTTCTATTTAAATTTATTTTTAAATGTCAATCATTTTGAAACCAAGGAAATGCTGTTTTCTAATTTAATTTAATTCAAAGCTTTTATTTAGTTGAAATAGATCTCTTATCACCACGGTCAAACAAATTTCTACTTAATATTTTTTGGATATTGTTTTCAGTTTTTCTTTCTTCTTACTATGTTTTGAAATTATTGGTATTGAATTTTCTTCATTCATTGGATCCTTTGCCTTTCATTATTGGTGGTGAACACTTTGACTATTGTAATTACTATTAAATTATAAGGAGTTAAATAGACTTCTGAAAATAATATATATATATATATATATATATAAAAAATTAAGTTAATAGTAAGGATATTAATTTATTTAATTCTATTTTTTAATTATTGTTCTTTTAAAGTAAGTAAATTTTATCTCTACAAAAGTCATAAACAAAAGAAAAACAAATACACAAAAGATGTTAAAAGATGTTAAAGGTGTGTCTCAATACACTGTTTCTCTTTCTCTTTCTCTCCCCTTATGAAAGATAATATTGCATCAAATTGCCACTTATATTAATTTTAAGAACTGAAAATTCAATATACTAGCATCAAGCCACCATTTTATGTTAACTATTTAATGTGATAATTGTGGAAAGAAATTAGAAGAGACGATATGTGTTTTTCGTCAACAAGATCTTAGGTTGAAAAATTAAAATATAGAATTAAATATATTTTGGTCCTCTAAATATTTTATATTATATTTTTCGTTTATAAGTAAAATATATTTATTTTCTATTTATCCAAAATAAATGAATTATTTTCTGTTTAATTAAAAGAAAACGAAATATTGATGTGAATTTACGTACCTTTCAGTTCTCAATTTTTCAAGTACGAAAATAGAGAGACAGAGAACACGTATGCAGAAAGAGAACGATGTTTTTTTTACTAGTAGTTGAGTGTGTTGATGAACATGAACATGTTCATGTTGTGTGGTTTGTTCATTATGAAAGAAAAATTAATTCTATTTTAAATAATAAACTGTTCAACTTCAGATTTTAATTAACATTTATTTTAAACTATTAAACTATACATAACACAGATAAAAAAAATAGTAATTATTTCTATTTAAATTTATTTTTAAATGTCAATCATTTTGAAACCAAGGAAATGCTGTTTTCTAATTTAATTTAATTCAAAGCTTTTATTTAGTTGAAATAGATCTCTTATCACCACGGTCAAACAAATTTCTACTTAATATTTTTTGGATATTGTTTTCAGTTTTTCTTTCTTCTTACTATGTTTTGAAATTATTGGTATTGAATTTTCTTCATTCATTGGATCCTTTGCCTTTCATTATTGGTGGTGAACACTTTGACTATTGTAATTACTATTAAATTATAAGGAGTTAAATAGACTTCTGAAAATAATATATATATATATATATATTTAAAAAAATTAAGTTAATAGTAAGGATATTAATTTATTTAATTCTATTTTTTAATTATTGTTCTTTTAAAGTAAGTAAATTTTATCTCTACAAAAGTCATAAACAAAAGAAAAACAAATACAGACAAAAGATGTTAAAGGTGTGTCTCAATACACTGTTTCTCTTTCTCTTTCTCTCCCCTTATGAAAGATAATATTGCATCAAATTGCCACTTATATTAATTTTAAGAACTGAAAATTCAATATACTAGCATCAAGCCACCATTTTATGTTAACTATTTAATGTGATAATTGTGGAAAGAAATTAGAAGAGACGATATGTGTTTTTCGTCAACAAGATCTTAGGTTGAAAAATTAAAATATAGAATTAAATATATTTTGGTCCTCTAAATATTTTATATTATATTTTTCGTTTATAAGTAAAATATATTTATTTTCTATTTATCCAAAATAAATGAATTATTTTCTGTTTAATTAAAAGAAAACGAAATATTGATGTGAATTTACGTACCTTTCAGTTCTCAATTTTTCAAGTACGAAAATAGAGAGACAGAGAACACGTATGCAGAAAGAGAACGATGTTTTTTTTACTAGTAGTTGAGTGTGTTGATGAACATGAACATGTTCATGTTGTGTGGTTTGTTCATTATGAAAGAAAAATTAATTCTATTTTAAATAATAAACTGTTCAACTTCAGATTTTAATTAACATTTATTTTAAACTATTAAACTATACATAACACAGATAAAAAAAATAGTAATTATTTCTATTTAAATTTATTTTTAAATGTCAATCATTTTGAAACCAAGGAAATGCTGTTTTCTAATTTAATTTAATTCAAAGCTTTTATTTAGTTGAAATAGATCTCTTATCACCACGGTCAAACAAATTTCTACTTAATATTTTTTGGATATTGTTTTCAGTTTTTCTTTCTTCTTACTATGTTTTGAAATTATTGGTATTGAATTTTCTTCATTCATTGGATCCTTTGCCTTTCATTATTGGTGGTGAACACTTTGACTATTGTAATTACTATTAAATTATAAGGAGTTAAATAGACTTCTGAAAATAATATATATATATATATATATTTAAAAAAATTAAGTTAATAGTAAGGATATTAATTTATTTAATTCTATTTTTTAATTATTGTTCTTTTAAAGTAAGTAAATTTTATCTCTACAAAAGTCATAAACAAAAGAAAAACAAATACAGACAAAAGATGTTAAAGGTGTGTCTCAATACACTGTTTCTCTTTCTCTTTCTCTCCCCTTATGAAAGATAATATTGCATCAAATTGCCACTTATATTAATTTTAAGAACTGAAAATTCAATATACTAGCATCAAGCCACCATTTTATGTTAACTATTTAATGTGATAATTGTGGAAAGAAATTAGAAGAGACGATATGTGTTTTTCGTCAACAAGATCTTAGGTTGAAAAATTAAAATATAGAATTAAATATATTTTGGTCCTCTAAATATTTTATATTATATTTTTCGTTTATAAGTAAAATATATTTATTTTCTATTTATCCAAAATAAATGAATTATTTTCTGTTTAATTAAAAGAAAACGAAATATTGATGTGAATTTACGTACCTTTCAGTTCTCAATTTTTCAAGTACGAAAATAGAGAGACAGAGAACACGTATGCAGAAAGAGAACGATGTTTTTTTTACTAGTAGTTGAGTGTGTTGATGAACATGAACATGTTCATGTTGTGTGGTTTGTTCATTATGAAAGAAAAATTAATTCTATTTTAAATAATAAACTGTTCAACTTCAGATTTTAATTAACATTTATTTTAAACTATTAAACTATACATAACACAGATAAAAAAAATAGTAATTATTTCTATTTAAATTTATTTTTAAATGTCAATCATTTTGAAACCAAGGAAATGCTGTTTTCTAATTTAATTTAATTCAAAGCTTTTATTTAGTTGAAATAGATCTCTTATCACCACGGTCAAACAAATTTCTACTTAATATTTTTTGGATATTGTTTTCAGTTTTTCTTTCTTCTTACTATGTTTTGAAATTATTGGTATTGAATTTTCTTCATTCATTGGATCCTTTGCCTTTCATTATTGGTGGTGAACACTTTGACTATTGTAATTACTATTAAATTATAAGGAGTTAAATAGACTTCTGAAAATAATATATATATATATATATTAAAAAAATTAAGTTAATAGTAAGGATATTAATTTATTTAATTCTATTTTTTAATTATTGTTCTTTTAAAGTAAGTAAATTTTATCTCTACAAAAGTCATAAACAAAAGAAAAACAAATACAGACAAAAGATGTTAAAGGTGTGTCTCAATACACTGTTTCTCTTTCTCTTTCTCTCCCCTTATGAAAGATAATATTGCATCAAATTGCCACTTATATTAATTTTAAGAACTGAAAATTCAATATACTAGCATCAAGCCACCATTTTATGTTAACTATTTAATGTGATAATTGTGGAAAGAAATTAGAAGAGACGATATGTGTTTTTCGTCAACAAGATCTTAGGTTGAAAAATTAAAATATAGAATTAAATATATTTTGGTCCTCTAAATATTTTATATTATATTTTTCGTTTATAAGTAAAATATATTTATTTTCTATTTATCCAAAATAAATGAATTATTTTCTGTTTAATTAAAAGAAAACGAAATATTGATGTGAATTTACGTACCTTTCAGTTCTCAATTTTTCAAGTACGAAAATAGAGAGACAGAGAACACGTATGCAGAAAGAGAACGATGTTTTTTTTACTAGTAGTTGAGTGTGTTGATGAACATGAACATGTTCATGTTGTGTGGTTTGTTCATTATGAAAGAAAAATTAATTCTATTTTAAATAATAAACTGTTCAACTTCAGATTTTAATTAACATTTATTTTAAACTATTAAACTATACATAACACAGATAAAAAAAATAGTAATTATTTCTATTTAAATTTATTTTTAAATGTCAATCATTTTGAAACCAAGGAAATGCTGTTTTCTAATTTAATTTAATTCAAAGCTTTTATTTAGTTGAAATAGATCTCTTATCACCACGGTCAAACAAATTTCTACTTAATATTTTTTGGATATTGTTTTCAGTTTTTCTTTCTTCTTACTATGTTTTGAAATTATTGGTATTGAATTTTCTTCATTCATTGGATCCTTTGCCTTTCATTATTGGTGGTGAACACTTTGACTATTGTAATTACTATTAAATTATAAGGAGTTAAATAGACTTCTGAAAATAATATATATATATATATAATTTAAAAAAATTAAGTTAATAGTAAGGATATTAATTTATTTAATTCTATTTTTTAATTATTGTTCTTTTAAAGTAAGTAAATTTTATCTCTACAAAAGTCATAAACAAAAGAAAAACAAATACAGACAAAAGATGTTAAAGGTGTGTCTCAATACACTGTTTCTCTTTCTCTTTCTCTCCCCTTATGAAAGATAATATTGCATCAAATTGCCACTTATATTAATTTTAAGAACTGAAAATTCAATATACTAGCATCAAGCCACCATTTTATGTTAACTATTTAATGTGATAATTGTGGAAAGAAATTAGAAGAGACGATATGTGTTTTTCGTCAACAAGATCTTAGGTTGAAAAATTAAAATATAGAATTAAATATATTTTGGTCCTCTAAATATTTTATATTATATTTTTCGTTTATAAGTAAAATATATTTATTTTCTATTTATCCAAAATAAATGAATTATTTTCTGTTTAATTAAAAGAAAACGAAATATTGATGTGAATTTACGTACCTTTCAGTTCTCAATTTTTCAAGTACGAAAATAGAGAGACAGAGAACACGTATGCAGAAAGAGAACGATGTTTTTTTTACTAGTAGTTGAGTGTGTTGATGAACATGAACATGTTCATGTTGTGTGGTTTGTTCATTATGAAAGAAAAATTAATTCTATTTTAAATAATAAACTGTTCAACTTCAGATTTTAATTAACATTTATTTTAAACTATTAAACTATACATAACACAGATAAAAAAAATAGTAATTATTTCTATTTAAATTTATTTTTAAATGTCAATCATTTTGAAACCAAGGAAATGCTGTTTTCTAATTTAATTTAATTCAAAGCTTTTATTTAGTTGAAATAGATCTCTTATCACCACGGTCAAACAAATTTCTACTTAATATTTTTTGGATATTGTTTTCAGTTTTTCTTTCTTCTTACTATGTTTTGAAATTATTGGTATTGAATTTTCTTCATTCATTGGATCCTTTGCCTTTCATTATTGGTGGTGAACACTTTGACTATTGTAATTACTATTAAATTATAAGGAGTTAAATAGACTTCTGAAAATAATATATATATATATATATTAAAAAAATTAAGTTAATAGTAAGGATATTAATTTATTTAATTCTATTTTTTAATTATTGTTCTTTTAAAGTAAGTAAATTTTATCTCTACAAAAGTCATAAACAAAAGAAAAACAAATACAGACAAAAGATGTTAAAGGTGTGTCTCAATACACTGTTTCTCTTTCTCTTTCTCTCCCCTTATGAAAGATAATATTGCATCAAATTGCCACTTATATTAATTTTAAGAACTGAAAATTCAATATACTAGCATCAAGCCACCATTTTATGTTAACTATTTAATGTGATAATTGTGGAAAGAAATTAGAAGAGACGATATGTGTTTTTCGTCAACAAGATCTTAGGTTGAAAAATTAAAATATAGAATTAAATATATTTTGGTCCTCTAAATATTTTATATTATATTTTTCGTTTATAAGTAAAATATATTTATTTTCTATTTATCCAAAATAAATGAATTATTTTCTGTTTAATTAAAAGAAAACGAAATATTGATGTGAATTTACGTACCTTTCAGTTCTCAATTTTTCAAGTACGAAAATAGAGAGACAGAGAACACGTATGCAGAAAGAGAACGATGTTTTTTTTACTAGTAGTTGAGTGTGTTGATGAACATGAACATGTTCATGTTGTGTGGTTTGTTCATTATGAAAGAAAAATTAATTCTATTTTAAATAATAAACTGTTCAACTTCAGATTTTAATTAACATTTATTTTAAACTATTAAACTATACATAACACAGATAAAAAAAATAGTAATTATTTCTATTTAAATTTATTTTTAAATGTCAATCATTTTGAAACCAAGGAAATGCTGTTTTCTAATTTAATTTAATTCAAAGCTTTTATTTAGTTGAAATAGATCTCTTATCACCACGGTCAAACAAATTTCTACTTAATATTTTTTGGATATTGTTTTCAGTTTTTCTTTCTTCTTACTATGTTTTGAAATTATTGGTATTGAATTTTCTTCATTCATTGGATCCTTTGCCTTTCATTATTGGTGGTGAACACTTTGACTATTGTAATTACTATTAAATTATAAGGAGTTAAATAGACTTCTGAAAATAATATATATATATATATATATATATATATATAAATTTAAAAAAATTAAGTTAATAGTAAGGATATTAATTTATTTAATTCTATTTTTTAATTATTGTTCTTTTAAAGTAAGTAAATTTTATCTCTACAAAAGTCATAAACAAAAGAAAAACAAATACAGACAAAAGATGTTAAAGGTGTGTCTCAATACACTGTTTCTCTTTCTCTTTCTCTCCCCTTATGAAAGATAATATTGCATCAAATTGCCACTTATATTAATTTTAAGAACTGAAAATTCAATATACTAGCATCAAGCCACCATTTTATGTTAACTATTTAATGTGATAATTGTGGAAAGAAATTAGAAGAGACGATATGTGTTTTTCGTCAACAAGATCTTAGGTTGAAAAATTAAAATATAGAATTAAATATATTTTGGTCCTCTAAATATTTTATATTATATTTTTCGTTTATAAGTAAAATATATTTATTTTCTATTTATCCAAAATAAATGAATTATTTTCTGTTTAATTAAAAGAAAACGAAATATTGATGTGAATTTACGTACCTTTCAGTTCTCAATTTTTCAAGTACGAAAATAGAGAGACAGAGAACACGTATGCAGAAAGAGAACGATGTTTTTTTTACTAGTAGTTGAGTGTGTTGATGAACATGAACATGTTCATGTTGTGTGGTTTGTTCATTATGAAAGAAAAATTAATTCTATTTTAAATAATAAACTGTTCAACTTCAGATTTTAATTAACATTTATTTTAAACTATTAAACTATACATAACACAGATAAAAAAAATAGTAATTATTTCTATTTAAATTTATTTTTAAATGTCAATCATTTTGAAACCAAGGAAATGCTGTTTTCTAATTTAATTTAATTCAAAGCTTTTATTTAGTTGAAATAGATCTCTTATCACCACGGTCAAACAAATTTCTACTTAATATTTTTTGGATATTGTTTTCAGTTTTTCTTTCTTCTTACTATGTTTTGAAATTATTGGTATTGAATTTTCTTCATTCATTGGATCCTTTGCCTTTCATTATTGGTGGTGAACACTTTGACTATTGTAATTACTATTAAATTATAAGGAGTTAAATAGACTTCTGAAAATAATATATATATATATATATATTTAAAAAAATTAAGTTAATAGTAAGGATATTAATTTATTTAATTCTATTTTTTAATTATTGTTCTTTTAAAGTAAGTAAATTTTATCTCTACAAAAGTCATAAACAAAAGAAAAACAAATACAGACAAAAGATGTTAAAGGTGTGTCTCAATACACTGTTTCTCTTTCTCTTTCTCTCCCCTTATGAAAGATAATATTGCATCAAATTGCCACTTATATTAATTTTAAGAACTGAAAATTCAATATACTAGCATCAAGCCACCATTTTATGTTAACTATTTAATGTGATAATTGTGGAAAGAAATTAGAAGAGACGATATGTGTTTTTCGTCAACAAGATCTTAGGTTGAAAAATTAAAATATAGAATTAAATATATTTTGGTCCTCTAAATATTTTATATTATATTTTTCGTTTATAAGTAAAATATATTTATTTTCTATTTATCCAAAATAAATGAATTATTTTCTGTTTAATTAAAAGAAAACGAAATATTGATGTGAATTTACGTACCTTTCAGTTCTCAATTTTTCAAGTACGAAAATAGAGAGACAGAGAACACGTATGCAGAAAGAGAA
Organism: Lathyrus oleraceus; assembly: GCF_024323335.1. Classification (NCBI taxonomy): domain Eukaryota; kingdom Viridiplantae; phylum Streptophyta; class Magnoliopsida; order Fabales; family Fabaceae; genus Lathyrus; species Lathyrus oleraceus. The sequence continues at coordinate 59,611 of NW_026112482.1, forward strand.
CGATGTTTTTTTTACTAGTAGTTGAGTGTGTTGATGAACATGAACATGTTCATGTTGTGTGGTTTGTTCATTATGAAAGAAAAATTAATTCTATTTTAAATAATAAACTGTTCAACTTCAGATTTTAATTAACATTTATTTTAAACTATTAAACTATACATAACACAGATAAAAAAAATAGTAATTATTTCTATTTAAATTTATTTTTAAATGTCAATCATTTTGAAACCAAGGAAATGCTGTTTTCTAATTTAATTTAATTCAAAGCTTTTATTTAGTTGAAATAGATCTCTTATCACCACGGTCAAACAAATTTCTACTTAATATTTTTTGGATATTGTTTTCAGTTTTTCTTTCTTCTTACTATGTTTTGAAATTATTGGTATTGAATTTTCTTCATTCATTGGATCCTTTGCCTTTCATTATTGGTGGTGAACACTTTGACTATTGTAATTACTATTAAATTATAAGGAGTTAAATAGACTTCTGAAAATAATATATATATATATATATATTAAAAAATTAAGTTAATAGTAAGGATATTAATTTATTTAATTCTATTTTTTAATTATTGTTCTTTTAAAGTAAGTAAATTTTATCTCTACAAAAGTCATAAACAAAAGAAAAACAAATACAGACAAAAGATGTTAAAGGTGTGTCTCAATACACTGTTTCTCTTTCTCTTTCTCTCCCCTTATGAAAGATAATATTGCATCAAATTGCCACTTATATTAATTTTAAGAACTGAAAATTCAATATACTAGCATCAAGCCACCATTTTATGTTAACTATTTAATGTGATAATTGTGGAAAGAAATTAGAAGAGACGATATGTGTTTTTCGTCAACAAGATCTTAGGTTGAAAAATTAAAATATAGAATTAAATATATTTTGGTCCTCTAAATATTTTATATTATATTTTTCGTTTATAAGTAAAATATATTTATTTTCTATTTATCCAAAATAAATGAATTATTTTCTGTTTAATTAAAAGAAAACGAAATATTGATGTGAATTTACGTACCTTTCAGTTCTCAATTTTTCAAGTACGAAAATAGAGAGACAGAGAACACGTATGCAGAAAGAGAACGATGTTTTTTTTACTAGTAGTTGAGTGTGTTGATGAACATGAACATGTTCATGTTGTGTGGTTTGTTCATTATGAAAGAAAAATTAATTCTATTTTAAATAATAAACTGTTCAACTTCAGATTTTAATTAACATTTATTTTAAACTATTAAACTATACATAACACAGATAAAAAAAATAGTAATTATTTCTATTTAAATTTATTTTTAAATGTCAATCATTTTGAAACCAAGGAAATGCTGTTTTCTAATTTAATTTAATTCAAAGCTTTTATTTAGTTGAAATAGATCTCTTATCACCACGGTCAAACAAATTTCTACTTAATATTTTTTGGATATTGTTTTCAGTTTTTCTTTCTTCTTACTATGTTTTGAAATTATTGGTATTGAATTTTCTTCATTCATTGGATCCTTTGCCTTTCATTATTGGTGGTGAACACTTTGACTATTGTAATTACTATTAAATTATAAGGAGTTAAATAGACTTCTGAAAATAATATATATATATATATATATATATATTTAAAAAATTAAGTTAATAGTAAGGATATTAATTTATTTAATTCTATTTTTTAATTATTGTTCTTTTAAAGTAAGTAAATTTTATCTCTACAAAAGTCATAAACAAAAGAAAAACAAATACAGACAAAAGATGTTAAAGGTGTGTCTCAATACACTGTTTCTCTTTCTCTTTCTCTCCCCTTATGAAAGATAATATTGCATCAAATTGCCACTTATATTAATTTTAAGAACTGAAAATTCAATATACTAGCATCAAGCCACCATTTTATGTTAACTATTTAATGTGATAATTGTGGAAAGAAATTAGAAGAGACGATATGTGTTTTTCGTCAACAAGATCTTAGGTTGAAAAATTAAAATATAGAATTAAATATATTTTGGTCCTCTAAATATTTTATATTATATTTTTCGTTTATAAGTAAAATATATTTATTTTCTATTTATCCAAAATAAATGAATTATTTTCTGTTTAATTAAAAGAAAACGAAATATTGATGTGAATTTACGTACCTTTCAGTTCTCAATTTTTCAAGTACGAAAATAGAGAGACAGAGAACACGTATGCAGAAAGAGAACGATGTTTTTTTTACTAGTAGTTGAGTGTGTTGATGAACATGAACATGTTCATGTTGTGTGGTTTGTTCATTATGAAAGAAAAATTAATTCTATTTTAAATAATAAACTGTTCAACTTCAGATTTTAATTAACATTTATTTTAAACTATTAAACTATACATAACACAGATAAAAAAAATAGTAATTATTTCTATTTAAATTTATTTTTAAATGTCAATCATTTTGAAACCAAGGAAATGCTGTTTTCTAATTTAATTTAATTCAAAGCTTTTATTTAGTTGAAATAGATCTCTTATCACCACGGTCAAACAAATTTCTACTTAATATTTTTTGGATATTGTTTTCAGTTTTTCTTTCTTCTTACTATGTTTTGAAATTATTGGTATTGAATTTTCTTCATTCATTGGATCCTTTGCCTTTCATTATTGGTGGTGAACACTTTGACTATTGTAATTACTATTAAATTATAAGGAGTTAAATAGACTTCTGAAAATAATATATATATATATATATTTAAAAAAATTAAGTTAATAGTAAGGATATTAATTTATTTAATTCTATTTTTTAATTATTGTTCTTTTAAAGTAAGTAAATTTTATCTCTACAAAAGTCATAAACAAAAGAAAAACAAATACAGACAAAAGATGTTAAAGGTGTGTCTCAATACACTGTTTCTCTTTCTCTTTCTCTCCCCTTATGAAAGATAATATTGCATCAAATTGCCACTTATATTAATTTTAAGAACTGAAAATTCAATATACTAGCATCAAGCCACCATTTTATGTTAACTATTTAATGTGATAATTGTGGAAAGAAATTAGAAGAGACGATATGTGTTTTTCGTCAACAAGATCTTAGGTTGAAAAATTAAAATATAGAATTAAATATATTTTGGTCCTCTAAATATTTTATATTATATTTTTCGTTTATAAGTAAAATATATTTATTTTCTATTTATCCAAAATAAATGAATTATTTTCTGTTTAATTAAAAGAAAACGAAATATTGATGTGAATTTACGTACCTTTCAGTTCTCAATTTTTCAAGTACGAAAATAGAGAGACAGAGAACACGTATGCAGAAAGAGAACGATGTTTTTTTTACTAGTAGTTGAGTGTGTTGATGAACATGAACATGTTCATGTTGTGTGGTTTGTTCATTATGAAAGAAAAATTAATTCTATTTTAAATAATAAACTGTTCAACTTCAGATTTTAATTAACATTTATTTTAAACTATTAAACTATACATAACACAGATAAAAAAAATAGTAATTATTTCTATTTAAATTTATTTTTAAATGTCAATCATTTTGAAACCAAGGAAATGCTGTTTTCTAATTTAATTTAATTCAAAGCTTTTATTTAGTTGAAATAGATCTCTTATCACCACGGTCAAACAAATTTCTACTTAATATTTTTTGGATATTGTTTTCAGTTTTTCTTTCTTCTTACTATGTTTTGAAATTATTGGTATTGAATTTTCTTCATTCATTGGATCCTTTGCCTTTCATTATTGGTGGTGAACACTTTGACTATTGTAATTACTATTAAATTATAAGGAGTTAAATAGACTTCTGAAAATAATATATATATATATATATTTAAAAAAATTAAGTTAATAGTAAGGATATTAATTTATTTAATTCTATTTTTTAATTATTGTTCTTTTAAAGTAAGTAAATTTTATCTCTACAAAAGTCATAAACAAAAGAAAAACAAATACAGACAAAAGATGTTAAAGTTAAAGGTGTGTCTCAATACACTGTTTCTCTTTCTCTTTCTCTCCCCTTATGAAAGATAATATTGCATCAAATTGCCACTTATATTAATTTTAAGAACTGAAAATTCAATATACTAGCATCAAGCCACCATTTTATGTTAACTATTTAATGTGATAATTGTGGAAAGAAATTAGAAGAGACGATATGTGTTTTTCGTCAACAAGATCTTAGGTTGAAAAATTAAAATATAGAATTAAATATATTTTGGTCCTCTAAATATTTTATATTATATTTTTCGTTTATAAGTAAAATATATTTATTTTCTATTTATCCAAAATAAATGAATTATTTTCTGTTTAATTAAAAGAAAACGAAATATTGATGTGAATTTACGTACCTTTCAGTTCTCAATTTTTCAAGTACGAAAATAGAGAGACAGAGAACACGTATGCAGAAAGAGAACGATGTTTTTTTTACTAGTAGTTGAGTGTGTTGATGAACATGAACATGTTCATGTTGTGTGGTTTGTTCATTATGAAAGAAAAATTAATTCTATTTTAAATAATAAACTGTTCAACTTCAGATTTTAATTAACATTTATTTTAAACTATTAAACTATACATAACACAGATAAAAAAAATAGTAATTATTTCTATTTAAATTTATTTTTAAATGTCAATCATTTTGAAACCAAGGAAATGCTGTTTTCTAATTTAATTTAATTCAAAGCTTTTATTTAGTTGAAATAGATCTCTTATCACCACGGTCAAACAAATTTCTACTTAATATTTTTTGGATATTGTTTTCAGTTTTTCTTTCTTCTTACTATGTTTTGAAATTATTGGTATTGAATTTTCTTCATTCATTGGATCCTTTGCCTTTCATTATTGGTGGTGAACACTTTGACTATTGTAATTACTATTAAATTATAAGGAGTTAAATAGACTTCTGAAAATAATATATATATATATATATATTTTTTAAAAAAATTAAATTAATAGTAAGGATATTAATTTATTTAATTCTATTTTTTAATTATTGTTCTTTTAAAGTAAGTAAATTTTATCTCTACAAAAGTCATAAACAAAAGAAAAACAAATACAGACAAAAGATGTTAAAGGTGTGTCTCAATACACTGTTTCTCTTTCTCTTTCTCTCCCCTTATGAAAGATAATATTGCATCAAATTGCCACTTATATTAATTTTAAGAACTGAAAATTCAATATACTAGCATCAAGCCACCATTTTATGTTAACTATTTAATGTGATAATTGTGGAAAGAAATTAGAAGAGACGATATGTGTTTTTCGTCAACAAGATCTTAGGTTGAAAAATTAAAATATAGAATTAAATATATTTTGGTCCTCTAAATATTTTATATTATATTTTTCGTTTATAAGTAAAATATATTTATTTTCTATTTATCCAAAATAAATGAATTATTTTCTGTTTAATTAAAAGAAAACGAAATATTGATGTGAATTTACGTACCTTTCAGTTCTCAATTTTTCAAGTACGAAAATAGAGAGACAGAGAACACGTATGCAGAAAGAGAACGATGTTTTTTTTACTAGTAGTTGAGTGTGTTGATGAACATGAACATGTTCATGTTGTGTGGTTTGTTCATTATGAAAGAAAAATTAATTCTATTTTAAATAATAAACTGTTCAACTTCAGATTTTAATTAACATTTATTTTAAACTATTAAACTATACATAACACAGATAAAAAAAATAGTAATTATTTCTATTTAAATTTATTTTTAAATGTCAATCATTTTGAAACCAAGGAAATGCTGTTTTCTAATTTAATTTAATTCAAAGCTTTTATTTAGTTGAAATAGATCTCTTATCACCACGGTCAAACAAATTTCTACTTAATATTTTTTGGATATTGTTTTCAGTTTTTCTTTCTTCTTACTATGTTTTGAAATTATTGGTATTGAATTTTCTTCATTCATTGGATCCTTTGCCTTTCATTATTGGTGGTGAACACTTTGACTATTGTAATTACTATTAAATTATAAGGAGTTAAATAGACTTCTATATATATAATATATATATATATATATATATAAAAAATTAAGTTAATAGTAAGGATATTAATTTATTTAATTCTATTTTTTAATTATTGTTCTTTTAAAGTAAGTAAATTTTATCTCTACAAAAGTCATAAACAAAAGAAAAACAAATACAGACAAAAGATGTTAAAAGTGTGTCTCAATACACTGTTTCTCTTTCTCTTTCTCTCCCCTTATGAAAGATAATATTGCATCAAATTGCCACTTATATTAATTTTAAGAACTGAAAATTCAATATACTAGCATCAAGCCACCATTTTATGTTAACTATTTAATGTGATAATTGTGGAAAGAAATTAGAAGAGACGATATGTGTTTTTCGTCAACAAGATCTTAGGTTGAAAAATTAAAATATAGAATTAAATATATTTTGGTCCTCTAAATATTTTATATTATATTTTTCGTTTATAAGTAAAATATATTTATTTTCTATTTATCCAAAATAAATGAATTATTTTCTGTTTAATTAAAAGAAAACGAAATATTGATGTGAATTTACGTACCTTTCAGTTCTCAATTTTTCAAGTACGAAAATAGAGAGACAGAGAACACGTATGCAGAAAGAGAACGATGTTTTTTTTACTAGTAGTTGAGTGTGTTGATGAACATGAACATGTTCATGTTGTGTGGTTTGTTCATTATGAAAGAAAAATTAATTCTATTTTAAATAATAAACTGTTCAACTTCAGATTTTAATTAACATTTATTTTAAACTATTAAACTATACATAACACAGATAAAAAAAATAGTAATTATTTCTATTTAAATTTATTTTTAAATGTCAATCATTTTGAAACCAAGGAAATGCTGTTTTCTAATTTAATTTAATTCAAAGCTTTTATTTAGTTGAAATAGATCTCTTATCACCACGGTCAAACAAATTTCTACTTAATATTTTTTGGATATTGTTTTCAGTTTTTCTTTCTTCTTACTATGTTTTGAAATTATTGGTATTGAATTTTCTTCATTCATTGGATCCTTTGCCTTTCATTATTGGTGGTGAACACTTTGACTATTGTAATTACTATTAAATTATAAGGAGTTAAATAGACTTCTGAAAATAATATATATATTTAAAAAAATTAAGTTAATAGTAAGGATATTAATTTATTTAATTCTATTTTTTAATTATTGTTCTTTTAAAGTAAGTAAATTTTATCTCTACAAAAGTCATAAACAAAAGAAAAACAAATACAGACAAAAGATGTTAAAGGTGTGTCTCAATACACTGTTTCTCTTTCTCTTTCTCTCCCCTTATGAAAGATAATATTGCATCAAATTGCCACTTATATTAATTTTAAGAACTGAAAATTCAATATACTAGCATCAAGCCACCATTTTATGTTAACTATTTAATGTGATAATTGTGGAAAGAAATTAGAAGAGACGATATGTGTTTTTCGTCAACAAGATCTTAGGTTGAAAAATTAAAATATAGAATTAAATATATTTTGGTCCTCTAAATATTTTATATTATATTTTTCGTTTATAAGTAAAATATATTTATTTTCTATTTATCCAAAATAAATGAATTATTTTCTGTTTAATTAAAAGAAAACGAAATATTGATGTGAATTTACGTACCTTTCAGTTCTCAATTTTTCAAGTACGAAAATAGAGAGACAGAGAACACGTATGCAGAAAGAGAACGATGTTTTTTTTACTAGTAGTTGAGTGTGTTGATGAACATGAACATGTTCATGTTGTGTGGTTTGTTCATTATGAAAGAAAAATTAATTCTATTTTAAATAATAAACTGTTCAACTTCAGATTTTAATTAACATTTATTTTAAACTATTAAACTATACATAACACAGATAAAAAAAATAGTAATTATTTCTATTTAAATTTATTTTTAAATGTCAATCATTTTGAAACCAAGGAAATGCTGTTTTCTAATTTAATTTAATTCAAAGCTTTTATTTAGTTGAAATAGATCTCTTATCACCACGGTCAAACAAATTTCTACTTAATATTTTTTGGATATTGTTTTCAGTTTTTCTTTCTTCTTACTATGTTTTGAAATTATTGGTATTGAATTTTCTTCATTCATTGGATCCTTTGCCTTTCATTATTGGTGGTGAACACTTTGACTATTGTAATTACTATTAAATTATAAGGAGTTAAATAGACTTCTGAAAATAATATATATATATATATATATATATATATATAATTAAAAAAATTAAGTTAATAGTAAGGATATTAATTTATTTAATTCTATTTTTTAATTATTGTTCTTTTAAAGTAAGTAAATTTTATCTCTACAAAAGTCATAAACAAAAGAAAAACAAATACAGACAAAAGATGTTAAAAGATGTTAAAGGTGTGTCTCAATACACTGTTTCTCTTTCTCTTTCTCTCCCCTTATGAAAGATAATATTGCATCAAATTGCCACTTATATTAATTTTAAGAACTGAAAATTCAATATACTAGCATCAAGCCACCATTTTATGTTAACTATTTAATGTGATAATTGTGGAAAGAAATTAGAAGAGACGATATGTGTTTTTCGTCAACAAGATCTTAGGTTGAAAAATTAAAATATAGAATTAAATATATTTTGGTCCTCTAAATATTTTATATTATATTTTTCGTTTATAAGTAAAATATATTTATTTTCTATTTATCCAAAATAAATGAATTATTTTCTGTTTAATTAAAAGAAAACGAAATATTGATGTGAATTTACGTACCTTTCAGTTCTCAATTTTTCAAGTACGAAAATAGAGAGACAGAGAACACGTATGCAGAAAGAGAACGATGTTTTTTTTACTAGTAGTTGAGTGTGTTGATGAACATGAACATGTTCATGTTGTGTGGTTTGTTCATTATGAAAGAAAAATTAATTCTATTTTAAATAATAAACTGTTCAACTTCAGATTTTAATTAACATTTATTTTAAACTATTAAACTATACATAACACAGATAAAAAAAATAGTAATTATTTCTATTTAAATTTATTTTTAAATGTCAATCATTTTGAAACCAAGGAAATGCTGTTTTCTAATTTAATTTAATTCAAAGCTTTTATTTAGTTGAAATAGATCTCTTATCACCACGGTCAAACAAATTTCTACTTAATATTTTTTGGATATTGTTTTCAGTTTTTCTTTCTTCTTACTATGTTTTGAAATTATTGGTATTGAATTTTCTTCATTCATTGGATCCTTTGCCTTTCATTATTGGTGGTGAACACTTTGACTATTGTAATTACTATTAAATTATAAGGAGTTAAATAGACTTCTGAAAATATATATATATATATATATATATATATAATTTAAAAAAATTAAGTTAATAGTAAGGATATTAATTTATTTAATTCTATTTTTTAATTATTGTTCTTTTAAAGTAAGTAAATTTTATCTCTACAAAAGTCATAAACAAAAGAAAAACAAATACAGACAAAAGATGTTAAAAAGATGTTAAAGGTGTGTCTCAATACACTGTTTCTCTTTCTCTTTCTCTCCCCTTATGAAAGATAATATTGCATCAAATTGCCACTTATATTAATTTTAAGAACTGAAAATTCAATATACTAGCATCAAGCCACCATTTTATGTTAACTATTTAATGTGATAATTGTGGAAAGAAATTAGAAGAGACGATATGTGTTTTTCGTCAACAAGATCTTAGGTTGAAAAATTAAAATATAGAATTAAATATATTTTGGTCCTCTAAATATTTTATATTATATTTTTCGTTTATAAGTAAAATATATTTATTTTCTATTTATCCAAAATAAATGAATTATTTTCTGTTTAATTAAAAGAAAACGAAATATTGATGTGAATTTACGTACCTTTCAGTTCTCAATTTTTCAAGTACGAAAATAGAGAGACAGAGAACACGTATGCAGAAAGAGAACGATGTTTTTTTTACTAGTAGTTGAGTGTGTTGATGAACATGAACATGTTCATGTTGTGTGGTTTGTTCATTATGAAAGAAAAATTAATTCTATTTTAAATAATAAACTGTTCAACTTCAGATTTTAATTAACATTTATTTTAAACTATTAAACTATACATAACACAGATAAAAAAAATAGTAATTATTTCTATTTAAATTTATTTTTAAATGTCAATCATTTTGAAACCAAGGAAATGCTGTTTTCTAATTTAATTTAATTCAAAGCTTTTATTTAGTTGAAATAGATCTCTTATCACCACGGTCAAACAAATTTCTACTTAATATTTTTTGGATATTGTTTTCAGTTTTTCTTTCTTCTTACTATGTTTTGAAATTATTGGTATTGAATTTTCTTCATTCATTGGATCCTTTGCCTTTCATTATTGGTGGTGAACACTTTGACTATTGTAATTACTATTAAATTATAAGGAGTTAAATAGACTTCTGAAAATAATATATATATATATATATATTAAAAAATTAAGTTAATAGTAAGGATATTAATTTATTTAATTCTATTTTTTAATTATTGTTCTTTTAAAGTAAGTAAATTTTATCTCTACAAAAGTCATAAACAAAAGAAAAACAAATACAGACAAAAGATGTTAAAAAGATGTTAAAGGTGTGTCTCAATACACTGTTTCTCTTTCTCTTTCTCTCCCCTTATGAAAGATAATATTGCATCAAATTGCCACTTATATTAATTTTAAGAACTGAAAATTCAATATACTAGCATCAAGCCACCATTTTATGTTAACTATTTAATGTGATAATTGTGGAAAGAAATTAGAAGAGACGATATGTGTTTTTCGTCAACAAGATCTTAGGTTGAAAAATTAAAATATAGAATTAAATATATTTTGGTCCTCTAAATATTTTATATTATATTTTTCGTTTATAAGTAAAATATATTTATTTTCTATTTATCCAAAATAAATGAATTATTTTCTGTTTAATTAAAAGAAAACGAAATATTGATGTGAATTTACGTACCTTTCAGTTCTCAATTTTTCAAGTACGAAAATAGAGAGACAGAGAACACGTATGCAGAAAGAGAACGATGTTTTTTTTACTAGTAGTTGAGTGTGTTGATGAACATGAACATGTTCATGTTGTGTGGTTTGTTCATTATGAAAGAAAAATTAATTCTATTTTAAATAATAAACTGTTCAACTTCAGATTTTAATTAACATTTATTTTAAACTATTAAACTATACATAACACAGATAAAAAAAATAGTAATTATTTCTATTTAAATTTATTTTTAAATGTCAATCATTTTGAAACCAAGGAAATGCTGTTTTCTAATTTAATTTAATTCAAAGCTTTTATTTAGTTGAAATAGATCTCTTATCACCACGGTCAAACAAATTTCTACTTAATATTTTTTGGATATTGTTTTCAGTTTTTCTTTCTTCTTACTATGTTTTGAAATTATTGGTATTGAATTTTCTTCATTCATTGGATCCTTTGCCTTTCATTATTGGTGGTGAACACTTTGACTATTGTAATTACTATTAAATTATAAGGAGTTAAATAGACTTCTGAAAATATATATATATATATATATATATATATATTTTAAAAAAATTAAGTTAATAGTAAGGATATTAATTTATTTAATTCTATTTTTTAATTATTGTTCTTTTAAAGTAAGTAAATTTTATCTCTACAAAAGTCATAAACAAAAGAAAAACAAATACAGACAAAAGATGTTAAAAAGATGTTAAAGGTGTGTCTCAATACACTGTTTCTCTTTCTCTTTCTCTCCCCTTATGAAAGATAATATTGCATCAAATTGCCACTTATATTAATTTTAAGAACTGAAAATTCAATATACTAGCATCAAGCCACCATTTTATGTTAACTATTTAATGTGATAATTGTGGAAAGAAATTAGAAGAGACGATATGTGTTTTTCGTCAACAAGATCTTAGGTTGAAAAATTAAAATATAGAATTAAATATATTTTGGTCCTCTAAATATTTTATATTATATTTTTCGTTTATAAGTAAAATATATTTATTTTCTATTTATCCAAAATAAATGAATTATTTTCTGTTTAATTAAAAGAAAACGAAATATTGATGTGAATTTACGTACCTTTCAGTTCTCAATTTTTCAAGTACGAAAATAGAGAGACAGAGAACACGTATGCAGAAAGAGAACGATGTTTTTTTTACTAGTAGTTGAGTGTGTTGATGAACATGAACATGTTCATGTTGTGTGGTTTGTTCATTATGAAAGAAAAATTAATTCTATTTTAAATAATAAACTGTTCAACTTCAGATTTTAATTAACATTTATTTTAAACTATTAAACTATACATAACACAGATAAAAAAAATAGTAATTATTTCTATTTAAATTTATTTTTAAATGTCAATCATTTTGAAACCAAGGAAATGCTGTTTTCTAATTTAATTTAATTCAAAGCTTTTATTTAGTTGAAATAGATCTCTTATCACCACGGTCAAACAAATTTCTACTTAATATTTTTTGGATATTGTTTTCAGTTTTTCTTTCTTCTTACTATGTTTTGAAATTATTGGTATTGAATTTTCTTCATTCATTGGATCCTTTGCCTTTCATTATTGGTGGTGAACACTTTGACTATTGTAATTACTATTAAATTATAAGGAGTTAAATAGACTTCTGAAAATAATATATATATATATATATATATATAAATTTAAAAAAATTAAGTTAATAGTAAGGATATTAATTTATTTAATTCTATTTTTTAATTATTGTTCTTTTAAAGTAAGTAAATTTTATCTCTACAAAAGTCATAAACAAAAGAAAAACAAATACAGACAAAAGATGTTAAAAAGATGTTAAAGGTGTGTCTCAATACACTGTTTCTCTTTCTCTTTCTCTCCCCTTATGAAAGATAATATTGCATCAAATTGCCACTTATATTAATTTTAAGAACTGAAAATTCAATATACTAGCATCAAGCCACCATTTTATGTTAACTATTTAATGTGATAATTGTGGAAAGAAATTAGAAGAGACGATATGTGTTTTTCGTCAACAAGATCTTAGGTTGAAAAATTAAAATATAGAATTAAATATATTTTGGTCCTCTAAATATTTTATATTATATTTTTCGTTTATAAGTAAAATATATTTATTTTCTATTTATCCAAAATAAATGAATTATTTTCTGTTTAATTAAAAGAAAACGAAATATTGATGTGAATTTACGTACCTTTCAGTTCTCAATTTTTCAAGTACGAAAATAGAGAGACAGAGAACACGTATGCAGAAAGAGAACGATGTTTTTTTTACTAGTAGTTGAGTGTGTTGATGAACATGAACATGTTCATGTTGTGTGGTTTGTTCATTATGAAAGAAAAATTAATTCTATTTTAAATAATAAACTGTTCAACTTCAGATTTTAATTAACATTTATTTTAAACTATTAAACTATACATAACACAGATAAAAAAAATAGTAATTATTTCTATTTAAATTTATTTTTAAATGTCAATCATTTTGAAACCAAGGAAATGCTGTTTTCTAATTTAATTTAATTCAAAGCTTTTATTTAGTTGAAATAGATCTCTTATCACCACGGTCAAACAAATTTCTACTTAATATTTTTTGGATATTGTTTTCAGTTTTTCTTTCTTCTTACTATGTTTTGAAATTATTGGTATTGAATTTTCTTCATTCATTGGATCCTTTGCCTTTCATTATTGGTGGTGAACACTTTGACTATTGTAATTACTATTAAATTATAAGGAGTTAAATAGACTTCTGAAAATAATATATATATATATATATATATATAATTTAAAAAAATTAAGTTAATAGTAAGGATATTAATTTATTTAATTCTATTTTTTAATTATTGTTCTTTTAAAGTAAGTAAATTTTATCTCTACAAAAGTCATAAACAAAAGAAAAACAAATACAGACAAAAGATGTTAAAAAGATGTTAAAGGTGTGTCTCAATACACTGTTTCTCTTTCTCTTTCTCTCCCCTTATGAAAGATAATATTGCATCAAATTGCCACTTATATTAATTTTAAGAACTGAAAATTCAATATACTAGCATCAAGCCACCATTTTATGTTAACTATTTAATGTGATAATTGTGGAAAGAAATTAGAAGAGACGATATGTGTTTTTCGTCAACAAGATCTTAGGTTGAAAAATTAAAATATAGAATTAAATATATTTTGGTCCTCTAAATATTTTATATTATATTTTTCGTTTATAAGTAAAATATATTTATTTTCTATTTATCCAAAATAAATGAATTATTTTCTGTTTAATTAAAAGAAAACGAAATATTGATGTGAATTTACGTACCTTTCAGTTCTCAATTTTTCAAGTACGAAAATAGAGAGACAGAGAACACGTATGCAGAAAGAGAACGATGTTTTTTTTACTAGTAGTTGAGTGTGTTGATGAACATGAACATGTTCATGTTGTGTGGTTTGTTCATTATGAAAGAAAAATTAATTCTATTTTAAATAATAAACTGTTCAACTTCAGATTTTAATTAACATTTATTTTAAACTATTAAACTATACATAACACAGATAAAAAAAATAGTAATTATTTCTATTTAAATTTATTTTTAAATGTCAATCATTTTGAAACCAAGGAAATGCTGTTTTCTAATTTAATTTAATTCAAAGCTTTTATTTAGTTGAAATAGATCTCTTATCACCACGGTCAAACAAATTTCTACTTAATATTTTTTGGATATTGTTTTCAGTTTTTCTTTCTTCTTACTATGTTTTGAAATTATTGGTATTGAATTTTCTTCATTCATTGGATCCTTTGCCTTTCATTATTGGTGGTGAACACTTTGACTATTGTAATTACTATTAAATTATAAGGAGTTAAATAGACTTCTGAAAATAATATATATATATATATATATAAAAAAAATTAAGTTAATAGTAAGGATATTAATTTATTTAATTCTATTTTTTAATTATTGTTCTTTTAAAGTAAGTAAATTTTATCTCTACAAAAGTCATAAACAAAAGAAAAACAAATACAGACAAAAGATGTTAAAAAGATGTTAAAGGTGTGTCTCAATACACTGTTTCTCTTTCTCTTTCTCTCCCCTTATGAAAGATAATATTGCATCAAATTGCCACTTATATTAATTTTAAGAACTGAAAATTCAATATACTAGCATCAAGCCACCATTTTATGTTAACTATTTAATGTGATAATTGTGGAAAGAAATTAGAAGAGACGATATGTGTTTTTCGTCAACAAGATCTTAGGTTGAAAAATTAAAATATAGAATTAAATATATTTTGGTCCTCTAAATATTTTATATTATATTTTTCGTTTATAAGTAAAATATATTTATTTTCTATTTATCCAAAATAAATGAATTATTTTCTGTTTAATTAAAAGAAAACGAAATATTGATGTGAATTTACGTACCTTTCAGTTCTCAATTTTTCAAGTACGAAAATAGAGAGACAGAGAACACGTATGCAGAAAGAGAACGATGTTTTTTTTACTAGTAGTTGAGTGTGTTGATGAACATGAACATGTTCATGTTGTGTGGTTTGTTCATTATGAAAGAAAAATTAATTCTATTTTAAATAATAAACTGTTCAACTTCAGATTTTAATTAACATTTATTTTAAACTATTAAACTATACATAACACAGATAAAAAAAATAGTAATTATTTCTATTTAAATTTATTTTTAAATGTCAATCATTTTGAAACCAAGGAAATGCTGTTTTCTAATTTAATTTAATTCAAAGCTTTTATTTAGTTGAAATAGATCTCTTATCACCACGGTCAAACAAATTTCTACTTAATATTTTTTGGATATTGTTTTCAGTTTTTCTTTCTTCTTACTATGTTTTGAAATTATTGGTATTGAATTTTCTTCATTCATTGGATCCTTTGCCTTTCATTATTGGTGGTGAACACTTTGACTATTGTAATTACTATTAAATTATAAGGAGTTAAATAGACTTCTGAAAATAATATATATATATATATATATATTTAAAAAAATTAAGTTAATAGTAAGGATATTAATTTATTTAATTCTATTTTTTAATTATTGTTCTTTTAAAGTAAGTAAATTTTATCTCTACAAAAGTCATAAACAAAAGAAAAACAAATACAGACAAAAGATGTTAAAGGTGTGTCTCAATACACTGTTTCTCTTTCTCTTTCTCTCCCCTTATGAAAGATAATATTGCATCAAATTGCCACTTATATTAATTTTAAGAACTGAAAATTCAATATACTAGCATCAAGCCACCATTTTATGTTAACTATTTAATGTGATAATTGTGGAAAGAAATTAGAAGAGACGATATGTGTTTTTCGTCAACAAGATCTTAGGTTGAAAAATTAAAATATAGAATTAAATATATTTTGGTCCTCTAAATATTTTATATTATATTTTTCGTTTATAAGTAAAATATATTTATTTTCTATTTATCCAAAATAAATGAATTATTTTCTGTTTAATTAAAAGAAAACGAAATATTGATGTGAATTTACGTACCTTTCAGTTCTCAATTTTTCAAGTACGAAAATAGAGAGACAGAGAACACGTATGCAGAAAGAGAACGATGTTTTTTTTACTAGTAGTTGAGTGTGTTGATGAACATGAACATGTTCATGTTGTGTGGTTTGTTCATTATGAAAGAAAAATTAATTCTATTTTAAATAATAAACTGTTCAACTTCAGATTTTAATTAACATTTATTTTAAACTATTAAACTATACATAACACAGATAAAAAAAATAGTAATTATTTCTATTTAAATTTATTTTTAAATGTCAATCATTTTGAAACCAAGGAAATGCTGTTTTCTAATTTAATTTAATTCAAAGCTTTTATTTAGTTGAAATAGATCTCTTATCACCACGGTCAAACAAATTTCTACTTAATATTTTTTGGATATTGTTTTCAGTTTTTCTTTCTTCTTACTATGTTTTGAAATTATTGGTATTGAATTTTCTTCATTCATTGGATCCTTTGCCTTTCATTATTGGTGGTGAACACTTTGACTATTGTAATTACTATTAAATTATAAGGAGTTAAATAGACTTCTGAAAATAATATATATATATATATATAAAAAATTAAGTTAATAGTAAGGATATTAATTTATTTAATTCTATTTTTTAATTATTGTTCTTTTAAAGTAAGTAAATTTTATCTCTACAAAAGTCATAAACAAAAGAAAAACAAATACAGACAAAAGATGTTAAAAAGATGTTAAAGGTGTGTCTCAATACACTGTTTCTCTTTCTCTTTCTCTCCCCTTATGAAAGATAATATTGCATCAAATTGCCACTTATATTAATTTTAAGAACTGAAAATTCAATATACTAGCATCAAGCCACCATTTTATGTTAACTATTTAATGTGATAATTGTGGAAAGAAATTAGAAGAGACGATATGTGTTTTTCGTCAACAAGATCTTAGGTTGAAAAATTAAAATATAGAATTAAATATATTTTGGTCCTCTAAATATTTTATATTATATTTTTCGTTTATAAGTAAAATATATTTATTTTCTATTTATCCAAAATAAATGAATTATTTTCTGTTTAATTAAAAGAAAACGAAATATTGATGTGAATTTACGTACCTTTCAGTTCTCAATTTTTCAAGTACGAAAATAGAGAGACAGAGAACACGTATGCAGAAAGAGAACGATGTTTTTTTTACTAGTAGTTGAGTGTGTTGATGAACATGAACATGTTCATGTTGTGTGGTTTGTTCATTATGAAAGAAAAATTAATTCTATTTTAAATAATAAACTGTTCAACTTCAGATTTTAATTAACATTTATTTTAAACTATTAAACTATACATAACACAGATAAAAAAAATAGTAATTATTTCTATTTAAATTTATTTTTAAATGTCAATCATTTTGAAACCAAGGAAATGCTGTTTTCTAATTTAATTTAATTCAAAGCTTTTATTTAGTTGAAATAGATCTCTTATCACCACGGTCAAACAAATTTCTACTTAATATTTTTTGGATATTGTTTTCAGTTTTTCTTTCTTCTTACTATGTTTTGAAATTATTGGTATTGAATTTTCTTCATTCATTGGATCCTTTGCCTTTCATTATTGGTGGTGAACACTTTGACTATTGTAATTACTATTAAATTATAAGGAGTTAAATAGACTTCTGAAAATAATATATATATATATATATATATATATATATATATATATAAAATTAAGTTAATAGTAAGGATATTAATTTATTTAATTCTATTTTTTAATTATTGTTCTTTTAAAGTAAGTAAATTTTATCTCTACAAAAGTCATAAACAAAAGAAAAACAAATACAGACAAAAGATGTTAAAAAGATGTTAAAGGTGTGTCTCAATACACTGTTTCTCTTTCTCTTTCTCTCCCCTTATGAAAGATAATATTGCATCAAAT
The DNA here is from genome assembly GCF_024323335.1 of Lathyrus oleraceus. NCBI lineage: Eukaryota > Viridiplantae > Streptophyta > Magnoliopsida > Fabales > Fabaceae > Lathyrus > Lathyrus oleraceus. The sequence goes on from NW_026112482.1 coordinate 77,936, forward strand.
TGCCACTTATATTAATTTTAAGAACTGAAAATTCAATATACTAGCATCAAGCCACCATTTTATGTTAACTATTTAATGTGATAATTGTGGAAAGAAATTAGAAGAGACGATATGTGTTTTTCGTCAACAAGATCTTAGGTTGAAAAATTAAAATATAGAATTAAATATATTTTGGTCCTCTAAATATTTTATATTATATTTTTCGTTTATAAGTAAAATATATTTATTTTCTATTTATCCAAAATAAATGAATTATTTTCTGTTTAATTAAAAGAAAACGAAATATTGATGTGAATTTACGTACCTTTCAGTTCTCAATTTTTCAAGTACGAAAATAGAGAGACAGAGAACACGTATGCAGAAAGAGAACGATGTTTTTTTTACTAGTAGTTGAGTGTGTTGATGAACATGAACATGTTCATGTTGTGTGGTTTGTTCATTATGAAAGAAAAATTAATTCTATTTTAAATAATAAACTGTTCAACTTCAGATTTTAATTAACATTTATTTTAAACTATTAAACTATACATAACACAGATAAAAAAAATAGTAATTATTTCTATTTAAATTTATTTTTAAATGTCAATCATTTTGAAACCAAGGAAATGCTGTTTTCTAATTTAATTTAATTCAAAGCTTTTATTTAGTTGAAATAGATCTCTTATCACCACGGTCAAACAAATTTCTACTTAATATTTTTTGGATATTGTTTTCAGTTTTTCTTTCTTCTTACTATGTTTTGAAATTATTGGTATTGAATTTTCTTCATTCATTGGATCCTTTGCCTTTCATTATTGGTGGTGAACACTTTGACTATTGTAATTACTATTAAATTATAAGGAGTTAAATAGACTTCTGAAAATAATATATATATATATATATATATATATATAAAAAAAAATTAAGTTAATAGTAAGGATATTAATTTATTTAATTCTATTTTTTAATTATTGTTCTTTTAAAGTAAGTAAATTTTATCTCTACAAAAGTCATAAACAAAAGAAAAACAAATACAGACAAAAGATGTTAAAAAGATGTTAAAGGTGTGTCTCAATACACTGTTTCTCTTTCTCTTTCTCTCCCCTTATGAAAGATAATATTGCATCAAATTGCCACTTATATTAATTTTAAGAACTGAAAATTCAATATACTAGCATCAAGCCACCATTTTATGTTAACTATTTAATGTGATAATTGTGGAAAGAAATTAGAAGAGACGATATGTGTTTTTCGTCAACAAGATCTTAGGTTGAAAAATTAAAATATAGAATTAAATATATTTTGGTCCTCTAAATATTTTATATTATATTTTTCGTTTATAAGTAAAATATATTTATTTTCTATTTATCCAAAATAAATGAATTATTTTCTGTTTAATTAAAAGAAAACGAAATATTGATGTGAATTTACGTACCTTTCAGTTCTCAATTTTTCAAGTACGAAAATAGAGAGACAGAGAACACGTATGCAGAAAGAGAACGATGTTTTTTTTACTAGTAGTTGAGTGTGTTGATGAACATGAACATGTTCATGTTGTGTGGTTTGTTCATTATGAAAGAAAAATTAATTCTATTTTAAATAATAAACTGTTCAACTTCAGATTTTAATTAACATTTATTTTAAACTATTAAACTATACATAACACAGATAAAAAAATAGTAATTATTTCTATTTAAATTTATTTTTAAATGTCAATCATTTTGAAACCAAGGAAATGCTGTTTTCTAATTTAATTTAATTCAAAGCTTTTATTTAGTTGAAATAGATCTCTTATCACCACGGTCAAACAAATTTCTACTTAATATTTTTTGGATATTGTTTTCAGTTTTTCTTTCTTCTTACTATGTTTTGAAATTATTGGTATTGAATTTTCTTCATTCATTGGATCCTTTGCCTTTCATTATTGGTGGTGAACACTTTGACTATTGTAATTACTATTAAATTATAAGGAGTTAAATAGACTTCTGAAAATAATATATATATATATATATATATATATATTTAAAAAAATTAAGTTAATAGTAAGGATATTAATTTATTTAATTCTATTTTTTAATTATTGTTCTTTTAAAGTAAGTAAATTTTATCTCTACAAAAGTCATAAACAAAAGAAAAACAAATACAGACAAAAGATGTTAAAAAGATGTTAAAGGTGTGTCTCAATACACTGTTTCTCTTTCTCTTTCTCTCCCCTTATGAAAGATAATATTGCATCAAATTGCCACTTATATTAATTTTAAGAACTGAAAATTCAATATACTAGCATCAAGCCACCATTTTATGTTAACTATTTAATGTGATAATTGTGGAAAGAAATTAGAAGAGACGATATGTGTTTTTCGTCAACAAGATCTTAGGTTGAAAAATTAAAATATAGAATTAAATATATTTTGGTCCTCTAAATATTTTATATTATATTTTTCGTTTATAAGTAAAATATATTTATTTTCTATTTATCCAAAATAAATGAATTATTTTCTGTTTAATTAAAAGAAAACGAAATATTGATGTGAATTTACGTACCTTTCAGTTCTCAATTTTTCAAGTACGAAAATAGAGAGACAGAGAACACGTATGCAGAAAGAGAACGATGTTTTTTTTACTAGTAGTTGAGTGTGTTGATGAACATGAACATGTTCATGTTGTGTGGTTTGTTCATTATGAAAGAAAAATTAATTCTATTTTAAATAATAAACTGTTCAACTTCAGATTTTAATTAACATTTATTTTAAACTATTAAACTATACATAACACAGATAAAAAAAATAGTAATTATTTCTATTTAAATTTATTTTTAAATGTCAATCATTTTGAAACCAAGGAAATGCTGTTTTCTAATTTAATTTAATTCAAAGCTTTTATTTAGTTGAAATAGATCTCTTATCACCACGGTCAAACAAATTTCTACTTAATATTTTTTGGATATTGTTTTCAGTTTTTCTTTCTTCTTACTATGTTTTGAAATTATTGGTATTGAATTTTCTTCATTCATTGGATCCTTTGCCTTTCATTATTGGTGGTGAACACTTTGACTATTGTAATTACTATTAAATTATAAGGAGTTAAATAGACTTCTGAAAATAATATATATATATATATATATATATATATATATATATATATATAAGTTAATAGTAAGGATATTAATTTATTTAATTCTATTTTTTAATTATTGTTCTTTTAAAGTAAGTAAATTTTATCTCTACAAAAGTCATAAACAAAAGAAAAACAAATACAGACAAAAGATGTTAAAAAGATGTTAAAGGTGTGTCTCAATACACTGTTTCTCTTTCTCTTTCTCTCCCCTTATGAAAGATAATATTGCATCAAATTGCCACTTATATTAATTTTAAGAACTGAAAATTCAATATACTAGCATCAAGCCACCATTTTATGTTAACTATTTAATGTGATAATTGTGGAAAGAAATTAGAAGAGACGATATGTGTTTTTCGTCAACAAGATCTTAGGTTGAAAAATTAAAATATAGAATTAAATATATTTTGGTCCTCTAAATATTTTATATTATATTTTTCGTTTATAAGTAAAATATATTTATTTTCTATTTATCCAAAATAAATGAATTATTTTCTGTTTAATTAAAAGAAAACGAAATATTGATGTGAATTTACGTACCTTTCAGTTCTCAATTTTTCAAGTACGAAAATAGAGAGACAGAGAACACGTATGCAGAAAGAGAACGATGTTTTTTTTACTAGTAGTTGAGTGTGTTGATGAACATGAACATGTTCATGTTGTGTGGTTTGTTCATTATGAAAGAAAAATTAATTCTATTTTAAATAATAAACTGTTCAACTTCAGATTTTAATTAACATTTATTTTAAACTATTAAACTATACATAACACAGATAAAAAAAATAGTAATTATTTCTATTTAAATTTATTTTTAAATGTCAATCATTTTGAAACCAAGGAAATGCTGTTTTCTAATTTAATTTAATTCAAAGCTTTTATTTAGTTGAAATAGATCTCTTATCACCACGGTCAAACAAATTTCTACTTAATATTTTTTGGATATTGTTTTCAGTTTTTCTTTCTTCTTACTATGTTTTGAAATTATTGGTATTGAATTTTCTTCATTCATTGGATCCTTTGCCTTTCATTATTGGTGGTGAACACTTTGACTATTGTAATTACTATTAAATTATAAGGAGTTAAATAGACTTCTGAAAATAATATATATATATATATATATATATATATAATTAAAAAAAATTAAGTTAATAGTAAGGATATTAATTTATTTAATTCTATTTTTTAATTATTGTTCTTTTAAAGTAAGTAAATTTTATCTCTACAAAAGTCATAAACAAAAGAAAAACAAATACAGACAAAAGATGTTAAAAAGATGTTAAAGGTGTGTCTCAATACACTGTTTCTCTTTCTCTTTCTCTCCCCTTATGAAAGATAATATTGCATCAAATTGCCACTTATATTAATTTTAAGAACTGAAAATTCAATATACTAGCATCAAGCCACCATTTTATGTTAACTATTTAATGTGATAATTGTGGAAAGAAATTAGAAGAGACGATATGTGTTTTTCGTCAACAAGATCTTAGGTTGAAAAATTAAAATATAGAATTAAATATATTTTGGTCCTCTAAATATTTTATATTATATTTTTCGTTTATAAGTAAAATATATTTATTTTCTATTTATCCAAAATAAATGAATTATTTTCTGTTTAATTAAAAGAAAACGAAATATTGATGTGAATTTACGTACCTTTCAGTTCTCAATTTTTCAAGTACGAAAATAGAGAGACAGAGAACACGTATGCAGAAAGAGAACGATGTTTTTTTTACTAGTAGTTGAGTGTGTTGATGAACATGAACATGTTCATGTTGTGTGGTTTGTTCATTATGAAAGAAAAATTAATTCTATTTTAAATAATAAACTGTTCAACTTCAGATTTTAATTAACATTTATTTTAAACTATTAAACTATACATAACACAGATAAAAAAAATAGTAATTATTTCTATTTAAATTTATTTTTAAATGTCAATCATTTTGAAACCAAGGAAATGCTGTTTTCTAATTTAATTTAATTCAAAGCTTTTATTTAGTTGAAATAGATCTCTTATCACCACGGTCAAACAAATTTCTACTTAATATTTTTTGGATATTGTTTTCAGTTTTTCTTTCTTCTTACTATGTTTTGAAATTATTGGTATTGAATTTTCTTCATTCATTGGATCCTTTGCCTTTCATTATTGGTGGTGAACACTTTGACTATTGTAATTACTATTAAATTATAAGGAGTTAAATAGACTTCTGAAATAATATATATATATATATATATATATATAATTTAAAAAAATTAAGTTAATAGTAAGGATATTAATTTATTTAATTCTATTTTTTAATTATTGTTCTTTTAAAGTAAGTAAATTTTATCTCTACAAAAGTCATAAACAAAAGAAAAACAAATACAGACAAAAGATGTTAAAAAGATGTTAAAGGTGTGTCTCAATACACTGTTTCTCTTTCTCTTTCTCTCCCCTTATGAAAGATAATATTGCATCAAATTGCCACTTATATTAATTTTAAGAACTGAAAATTCAATATACTAGCATCAAGCCACCATTTTATGTTAACTATTTAATGTGATAATTGTGGAAAGAAATTAGAAGAGACGATATGTGTTTTTCGTCAACAAGATCTTAGGTTGAAAAATTAAAATATAGAATTAAATATATTTTGGTCCTCTAAATATTTTATATTATATTTTTCGTTTATAAGTAAAATATATTTATTTTCTATTTATCCAAAATAAATGAATTATTTTCTGTTTAATTAAAAGAAAACGAAATATTGATGTGAATTTACGTACCTTTCAGTTCTCAATTTTTCAAGTACGAAAATAGAGAGACAGAGAACACGTATGCAGAAAGAGAACGATGTTTTTTTTACTAGTAGTTGAGTGTGTTGATGAACATGAACATGTTCATGTTGTGTGGTTTGTTCATTATGAAAGAAAAATTAATTCTATTTTAAATAATAAACTGTTCAACTTCAGATTTTAATTAACATTTATTTTAAACTATTAAACTATACATAACACAGATAAAAAAAATAGTAATTATTTCTATTTAAATTTATTTTTAAATGTCAATCATTTTGAAACCAAGGAAATGCTGTTTTCTAATTTAATTTAATTCAAAGCTTTTATTTAGTTGAAATAGATCTCTTATCACCACGGTCAAACAAATTTCTACTTAATATTTTTTGGATATTGTTTTCAGTTTTTCTTTCTTCTTACTATGTTTTGAAATTATTGGTATTGAATTTTCTTCATTCATTGGATCCTTTGCCTTTCATTATTGGTGGTGAACACTTTGACTATTGTAATTACTATTAAATTATAAGGAGTTAAATAGACTTCTGAAAATAATATATATATATATATATATATATAAATTTAAAAAAATTAAGTTAATAGTAAGGATATTAATTTATTTAATTCTATTTTTTAATTATTGTTCTTTTAAAGTAAGTAAATTTTATCTCTACAAAAGTCATAAACAAAAGAAAAACAAATACAGACAAAAGATGTTAAAGGTGTGTGTCTCAATACACTGTTTCTCTTTCTCTTTCTCTCCCCTTATGAAAGATAATATTGCATCAAATTGCCACTTATATTAATTTTAAGAACTGAAAATTCAATATACTAGCATCAAGCCACCATTTTATGTTAACTATTTAATGTGATAATTGTGGAAAGAAATTAGAAGAGACGATATGTGTTTTTCGTCAACAAGATCTTAGGTTGAAAAATTAAAATATAGAATTAAATATATTTTGGTCCTCTAAATATTTTATATTATATTTTTCGTTTATAAGTAAAATATATTTATTTTCTATTTATCCAAAATAAATGAATTATTTTCTGTTTAATTAAAAGAAAACGAAATATTGATGTGAATTTACGTACCTTTCAGTTCTCAATTTTTCAAGTACGAAAATAGAGAGACAGAGAACACGTATGCAGAAAGAGAACGATGTTTTTTTTACTAGTAGTTGAGTGTGTTGATGAACATGAACATGTTCATGTTGTGTGGTTTGTTCATTATGAAAGAAAAATTAATTCTATTTTAAATAATAAACTGTTCAACTTCAGATTTTAATTAACATTTATTTTAAACTATTAAACTATACATAACACAGATAAAAAAAATAGTAATTATTTCTATTTAAATTTATTTTTAAATGTCAATCATTTTGAAACCAAGGAAATGCTGTTTTCTAATTTAATTTAATTCAAAGCTTTTATTTAGTTGAAATAGATCTCTTATCACCACGGTCAAACAAATTTCTACTTAATATTTTTTGGATATTGTTTTCAGTTTTTCTTTCTTCTTACTATGTTTTGAAATTATTGGTATTGAATTTTCTTCATTCATTGGATCCTTTGCCTTTCATTATTGGTGGTGAACACTTTGACTATTGTAATTACTATTAAATTATAAGGAGTTAAATAGACTTCTGAAAATAATATATATATATATATATATATATAATTTAAAAATTAAGTTAATAGTAAGGATATTAATTTATTTAATTCTATTTTTTAATTATTGTTCTTTTAAAGTAAGTAAATTTTATCTCTACAAAAGTCATAAACAAAAGAAAAACAAATACAACAAAAGATGTTAAAAAGATGTTAAAGGTGTGTCTCAATACACTGTTTCTCTTTCTCTTTCTCTCCCCTTATGAAAGATAATATTGCATCAAATTGCCACTTATATTAATTTTAAGAACTGAAAATTCAATATACTAGCATCAAGCCACCATTTTATGTTAACTATTTAATGTGATAATTGTGGAAAGAAATTAGAAGAGACGATATGTGTTTTTCGTCAACAAGATCTTAGGTTGAAAAATTAAAATATAGAATTAAATATATTTTGGTCCTCTAAATATTTTATATTATATTTTTCGTTTATAAGTAAAATATATTTATTTTCTATTTATCCAAAATAAATGAATTATTTTCTGTTTAATTAAAAGAAAACGAAATATTGATGTGAATTTACGTACCTTTCAGTTCTCAATTTTTCAAGTACGAAAATAGAGAGACAGAGAACACGTATGCAGAAAGAGAACGATGTTTTTTTTACTAGTAGTTGAGTGTGTTGATGAACATGAACATGTTCATGTTGTGTGGTTTGTTCATTATGAAAGAAAAATTAATTCTATTTTAAATAATAAACTGTTCAACTTCAGATTTTAATTAACATTTATTTTAAACTATTAAACTATACATAACACAGATAAAAAAAATAGTAATTATTTCTATTTAAATTTTGAAACCAAGGAAATGCTGTTTTCTAATTTAATTTAATTCAAAGCTTTTATTTAGTTGAAATAGATCTCTTATCACCACGGTCAAACAAATTTCTACTTAATATTTTTTGGATATTGTTTTCAGTTTTTCTTTCTTCTTACTATGTTTTGAAATTATTGGTATTGAATTTTCTTCATTCATTGGATCCTTTGCCTTTCATTATTGGTGGTGAACACTTTGACTATTGTAATTACTATTAAATTATAAGGAGTTAAATAGACTTCTGAAAATAATATATATATATATATATATATATAAAAAAAAATTAAGTTAATAGTAAGGATATTAATTTATTTAATTCTATTTTTTAATTATTGTTCTTTTAAAGTAAGTAAATTTTATCTCTACAAAAGTCATAAACAAAAGAAAAACAAATACAGACAAAAAGATGTTAAAGGTGTGTCTCAATACACTGTTTCTCTTTCTCTTTCTCTCCCCTTATGAAAGATAATATTGCATCAAATTGCCACTTATATTAATTTTAAGAACTGAAAATTCAATATACTAGCATCAAGCCACCATTTTATGTTAACTATTTAATGTGATAATTGTGGAAAGAAATTAGAAGAGACGATATGTGTTTTTCGTCAACAAGATCTTAGGTTGAAAAATTAAAATATAGAATTAAATATATTTTGGTCCTCTAAATATTTTATATTATATTTTTCGTTTATAAGTAAAATATATTTATTTTCTATTTATCCAAAATAAATGAATTATTTTCTGTTTAATTAAAAGAAAACGAAATATTGATGTGAATTTACGTACCTTTCAGTTCTCAATTTTTCAAGTACGAAAATAGAGAGACAGAGAACACGTATGCAGAAAGAGAACGATGTTTTTTTTACTAGTAGTTGAGTGTGTTGATGAACATGAACATGTTCATGTTGTGTGGTTTGTTCATTATGAAAGAAAAATTAATTCTATTTTAAATAATAAACTGTTCAACTTCAGATTTTAATTAACATTTATTTTAAACTATTAAACTATACATAACACAGATAAAAAAAAATAGTAATTATTTCTATTTAATTTTTTTTTAAATGTCAATCATTTTGAAACCAAGGAAATGCTGTTTTCTAATTTAATTTAATTCAAAGCTTTTATTTAGTTGAAATAGATCTCTTATCACCACGGTCAAACAAATTTCTACTTAATATTTTTTGGATATTGTTTTCAGTTTTTCTTTCTTCTTACTATGTTTTGAAATTATTGGTATTGAATTTTCTTCATTCATTGGATCCTTTGCCTTTCATTATTGGTGGTGAACACTTTGACTATTGTAATTACTATTAAATTATAAGGAGTTAAATAGACTTCTGAAAATAATATATATATATATATATATAAATTTAAAAAATTAAGTTAATAGTAAGGATATTAATTTATTTAATTCTATTTTTAATTATTGTTCTTTTAAAGTAAGTAAATTTTATCTCTACAAAAGTCATAAACAAAAGAAAAACAAATACAGACAAAAGATGTTAAAGATGTTAAAGGTGTGTCTCAATACACTGTTTCTCTTTCTCTTTCTCTCCCCTTATGAAAGATAATATTGCATCAAATTGCCACTTATATTAATTTTAAGAACTGAAAATTCAATATACTAGCATCAAGCCACCATTTTATGTTAACTATTTAATGTGATAATTGTGGAAAGAAATTAGAAGAGACGATATGTGTTTTTCGTCAACAAGATCTTAGGTTGAAAAATTAAAATATAGAATTAAATATATTTTGGTCCTCTAAATATTTTATATTATATTTTCGTTTATAAGTAAAATATATTTATTTTCTATTTATCCAAAATAAATGAATTATTTTCTGTTTAATTAAAAGAAAACGAAATATTGATGTGAATTTACGTACCTTTCAGTTCTCAATTTTTCAAGTACGAAAATAGAGAGACAGAGAACGTATGCAGAAAGAGAACGATGTTTTTTTACTAGTAGTTGAGTGTGTTGATGAACATGAACATGTTCATGTTGTGTGGTTTGTTCATTATGAAAGAAAAATTAATTCTATTTTAAATAATAAACTGTTCAACTTCAGATTTTAATTAACATTTATTTTAAACTATTAAACTATACATAACACAGATAAAAAAAATAGTAATTATTTCTATTTAAATTTATTTTAAATGTCAATCATTTTGAAACCAAGGAAATGCTGTTTTCTAATTTAATTTAATTCAAAGCTTTTATTTAGTTGAAATAGATCTCTTATCACCACGGTCAAACAAATTTCTACTTAATATTTTTTGGATATTGTTTTCAGTTTTTCTTTCTTCTTACTATGTTTTGAAATTATTGGTATTGAATTTTCTTCATTCATTGGATCCTTTGCCTTTCATTATTGGTGGTGAACACTTTGACTATTGTAATTACTATTAAATTATAAGGAGTTAAATAGACTTCTGAAAATATATATATATATATATATATAATTTAAAAAAATTAAGTTAATAGTAAGGATATAATTTATTTAATTCTATTTTTTAATTATTGTTCTTTTAAAGTAAGTAAATTTTATCTCTACAAAAGTCATAAACAAAAGAAAAACAAATACAGACAAAAGATGTTAAAGGTGTGTCTCAATACACTGTTTCTCTTTCTCTTTCTCTCCCCTTATGAAAGATAATATTGCATCAAATTGCCACTTATATTAATTTTAAGAACTGAAAATTCAATATACTAGCATCAAGCCACCATTTTATGTTAACTATTTAATGTGATAATTGTGGAAAGAAATTAGAAGAGACGATATGTGTTTTTCGTCAACAAGATCTTAGGTTGAAAAATTAAAATATAGAATTAAATATATTTTGGTCCTCTAAATATTTTATATTATATTTTTCGTTTATAAGTAAAATATATTTATTTTCTATTTATCCAAAATAAATGAATTATTTTCTGTTTAATTAAAAGAAAACGAAATATTGATGTGAATTTACGTACCTTTCAGTTCTCAATTTTTCAAGTACGAAAATAGAGAGACAGAGAACACGTATGCAGAAAGAGAACGATGTTTTTTTTACTAGTAGTTGAGTGTGTTGATGAACATGAACATGTTCATGTTGTGTGGTTTGTTCATTATGAAAGAAAAATTAATTCTATTTTAAATAATAAACTGTTCAACTTCAGATTTTAATTAACATTTATTTTAAACTATTAAACTATACATAACACAGATAAAAAAAAATAGTAATTATTTCTATTTAAATTTATTTTTAAATGTCAATCATTTTGAAACCAAGGAAATGCTGTTTTCTAATTTAATTTAATTCAAAGCTTTTATTTAGTTGAAATAGATCTCTTATCACCACGGTCAAACAAATTTCTACTTAATATTTTTTGGATATTGTTTTCAGTTTTTCTTTCTTCTTACTATGTTTTGAAATTATTGGTATTGAATTTTCTTCATTCATTGGATCCTTTGCCTTTCATTATTGGTGGTGAACACTTTGACTATTGTAATTACTATTAAATTATAAGGAGTTAAATAGACTTCTGAAAAAATATATATATATATATATATTAAAAAAATTAAGTTAATAGTAAGGATATTAATTTATTTAATTCTATTTTTTAATTATTGTTCTTTTAAAGTAAGTAAATTTTATCTCTACAAAAGTCATAAACAAAAGAAAAACAAATACAGACAAAAGATGTTAAAGGTGTGTCTCAATACACTGTTTCTCTTTCTCTTTCTCTCCCCTTATGAAAGATAATATTGCATCAAATTGCCACTTATATTAATTTTAAGAACTGAAAATTCAATATACTAGCATCAAGCCACCATTTTATGTTAACTATTTAATGTGATAATTGTGGAAAGAAATTAGAAGAGACGATATGTGTTTTTCGTCAACAAGATCTTAGGTTGAAAAATTAAAATATAGAATTAAATATATTTTGGTCCTCTAAATATTTTATATTATATTTTTCGTTTATAAGTAAATATATTTATTTTCTATTTATCCAAAATAAATGAATTATTTTCTGTTTAATTAAAAGAAAACGAAATATTGATGTGAATTTACGTACCTTTCAGTTCTCAATTTTTCAAGTACGAAAATAGAGAGACAGAGAACACGTATGCAGAAAGAGAACGATGTTTTTTTTACTAGTAGTTGAGTGTGTTGATGAACATGAACATGTTCATGTTGTGTGGTTTGTTCATTATGAAAGAAAAATTAATTCTATTTTAAATAATAAACTGTTCAACTTCAGATTTTAATTAACATTTATTTTAAACTATTAAACTATACATAACACAGATAAAAAAAAATAGTAATTATTTCTATTTAATTTTTTTTTAAATGTCAATCATTTTGAAACCAAGGAAATGCTGTTTTCTAATTTAATTTAATTCAAAGCTTTTATTTAGTTGAAATAGATCTCTTATCACCACGGTCAAACAAATTTCTACTTAATATTTTTTGGATATTGTTTTCAGTTTTTCTTTCTTCTTACTATGTTTTGAAATTATTGGTATTGAATTTTCTTCATTCATTGGATCCTTTGCCTTTCATTATTGGTGGTGAACACTTTGACTATTGTAATTACTATTAAATTATAAGGAGTTAAATAGACTTCTGAAAATAATATATATATATATATATATTTTTTAAAAAAATTAAATTAATAGTAAGGATATTAATTTATTTAATTCTATTTTTTAATTATTGTTCTTTTAAAGTAAGTAAATTTTATCTCTACAAAAGTCATAAACAAAAGAAAAACAAATACAGACAAAAGATGTTAAAAGATGTTAAAGGTGTGTCTCAATACACTGTTTCTCTTTCTCTTTCTCTCCCCTTATGAAAGATAATATTGCATCAAATTGCCACTTATATTAATTTTAAGAACTGAAAATTCAATATACTAGCATCAAGCCACCATTTTATGTTAACTATTTAATGTGATAATTGTGGAAGAAATTAGAAGAGACGATATGTGTTTTTCGTCAACAAGATCTTAGGTTGAAAAATTAAAATATAGAATTAAATATATTTTGGTCCTCTAAATATTTTATATTATATTTTTCGTTTATAAGTAAAATATTTATTTTCTATTTATCCAAAATAAATGAATTATTTTCTGTTTAATTAAAAGAAAACGAAATATTGATGTGAATTTACGTACCTTTCAGTTCTCAATTTTTCAAGTACGAAAATAGAGAGACAGAGAACACGTATGCAGAAAGAGAACGATGTTTTTTTACTAGTAGTTGAGTGTGTTGATGAACATGAACATGTTCATGTTGTGTGGTTTGTTCATTATGAAAGAAAAATTAATTCTATTTTAAATAATAAACTGTTCAACTTCAGATTTTAATTAACATTTATTTTAAACTATTAAACTATACATAACACAGATAAAAAAAATAGTAATTATTTCTATTTAAATTTATTTTAAATGTCAATCATTTTGAAACCAAGGAAATGCTGTTTTCTAATTTAATTTAATTCAAAGCTTTTATTTAGTTGAAATAGATCTCTTATCACCACGGTCAAACAAATTTCTACTTAATATTTTTTGGATATTGTTTTCAGTTTTTCTTTCTTCTTACTATGTTTTGAAATTATTGGTATTGAATTTTCTTCATTCATTGGATCCTTTGCCTTTCATTATTGGTGGTGAACACTTTGACTATTGTAATTACTATTAAATTATAAGGAGTTAAATAGACTTCTGAAAATATATATATATATATATATATATATATATATATATATATATATATATAATTTAAAAAATTAAGTTAATAGTAAGGATATTAATTTATTTAATTCTATTTTTTAATTATTGTTCTTTTAAAGTAAGTAAATTTTATCTCTACAAAAGTCATAAACAAAAGAAAAACAAATACAGACAAAAGATGTTAAAAGATGTTAAAGGTGTGTCTCAATACACTGTTTCTCTTTCTCTTTCTCTCCCCTTATGAAAGATAATATTGCATCAAATTGCCACTTATATTAATTTTAAGAACTGAAAATTCAATATACTAGCATCAAGCCACCATTTTATGTTACTATTTAATGTGATAATTGTGGAAAGAAATTAGAAGAGACGATATGTTTTTCGTCAACAAGATCTTAGGTTGAAAAATTAAAATATAGAATTAAATATATTTTGGTCCTCTAAATATTTTATATATTTTTTCGTTTATAAGTAAAATATATTTATTTTCTATTTATCCAAAATAAATGAATTATTTTCTGTTTAATTAAAAGAAAACGAAATATTGATGTGAATTTACGTACCTTTCAGTTCTCAATTTTTCAAGCACGAAAATAGAGAGACAGAGAACACGTATGCAGAAAGAGAACGATGTTTTTTTTACTAGTAGTTGAGTGTGTTGATGAACATGAACATGTTCATGTTGTGTGGTTTGTTCATTATGAAAGAAAAATTAATTCTATTTTAAATAATAAACTGTTCAACTTCAGATTTTAATTAACATTTATTTTAAACTATTAAACTATACATAACACAGATAAAAAAAATAGTAATTATTCTATTTAATTTTTTTAAATGTCAATCATTTTGAAACCAAGGAAATGCTGTTTTCTAATTTAATTTAATTCAAAGCTTTTATTTAGTTGAAATAGATCTCTTATCACCACGGTCAAACAAATTTCTACTTAATATTTTTGGATATTGTTTTCAGTTTTTCTTTCTTCTTACTATGTTTTGAAATTATTGGTATTGAATTTTCTTCATTCATTGGATCCTTTGCCTTTCATTATTGGTGGTGAACACTTTGACTATTGTAATTACTATTAAATTATAAGGAGTTAAATAGACTTCTGAAATATAATATATATATATAAATTAAAAAAATTAAGTTAATAGTAAGGATATTAATTTATTTAATTCTATTTTTTAATTATTGTTCTTTTAAAGTAAGTTAATTTTATCTCTACAAAAGTCATAAACAAAAGAAAAACAAATACAGACAAAAGATGTTAAAAGATGTTAAGGTGTGTCTCAATACACTGTTTCTCTTTCTCTTTCTCTCCCCTTATGAAAGATAATATTGCATCAAATTGCCACTTATATTATTTTAAGAACTGAAATTCAATATACTAGCATCAAGCCACCATTTATGTTAACTATTTAATGTGATAATTGTGGAAAGAAATTAGAAGAGACGATATGTGTTTTTCGTCAACAAGATCTTAGGTTTAAAAATTAAAATATAGAATTAAATATATTTTTGGTCCTCTAATATTTTTATATTAATTTTTCGTTTATAAGTAAAATATTTATTTTCTATTTACCCAAATAAATGAATTATTTTCTGTTTAATTAAAAGAAAACGAATATTGATGTGAATTTACGTACCTTTCAGTTCTCAATTTTTCAAGTACGAAAATAGAGAGACAGAGAACACGTATGCAAAGAAGAGAACGATGTTTTTTTTTACTAGTAGTTGAGTGTGTTGATGAACATGAACATGTTTCATGTTGTGTGGTTTGTTCATTATGAAAGAAAAATTAATTCTATTTAAATAATAAACTGTTCAACTTCAGATTTTAATTAACATTTATTTTAAACTATTAACTATACATAACACAGATAAAAAAATAGTAACTATTTCTATTTAAATTTATTTTTAAATGTCATCATTTTGAAACCAAGGAAATGCTGTTTTCTAATTTATTTAATTCAAAGCTTTTATTTAGTTGAAATAGATCTCTTATCACCACGGTCAAACAAATTTCTACTTAATATTTTTTGGATATTGTTTTCAGTTTTTCTTTCTTCTTACTATGTTTTGAAATTATTGGTATTGAATTTTCTTCATTCATTGGATCCTTGCCTTTCATTATTGGTGGTGAACACTTTGACTATTGTAATTACTATTAAATTAAGGAGTTAAATAGACTTCTGAAAAATATATATATATATATATATTTAAAAAAATTAAGTTAATAGTAAGGATATTAATTTATTTAATTCTATTTTTAATTATTGTTCTTTTAAAGTAAGTAAATTTATCTCTACAAAGTCATAAACAAAAAAAACAATACAGACAAAAGATGTTAAAGGTGTGTCTCAATACCTGTTTCTCTTTCTCTTTCTCTCCCCTTATGAAAGATAATATTGCATCAAATTGCCACTTATATTAATTTTACGAACTGAAAATTCAATATACTAGCATCAGCCACCATTTATGTTACTATTTAATGTGATAATAGTGGAAAGAAATTAGAAGAGACGATATGTGTTTTTCGTCAACAAGATCTTAGGTTGAAAAATTAAAATATAGAATTAAATATATTTTGGTCCTCTAAATATTTTTATTATATTTTTCGTTTATAAGTAAAATATATTTATTTTCTATTTATCCAAAATAATGAATTATTTTCTGTTTAATTAAAAGAAAACGAAATATTGATGTGAATTTACGTACCTTCAGTTCTCAATTTTTCAAGTACGAAAATAGAGAGACAGAGAACACGTATGCAGAAAGAGAACGATGTTTTTTTTTTACTAGTAGTTGAGTGTGTTGATGAACATGATATGTTCATGTTGTGTGGTTTGTTCATTATGAAAGAAAAATTAATTCTATTTTAATAATAAACTGTTCAACTTCAGATTTTCATTACATTTATTTTAAACTATTAACTATACATAACACAGATAAAAAAAAATAGTAATTATTTCTATTAATTTTTTTTTAATGTCAATCATTTTTGAAACCAAGGAAATGCTGTTTTCTAATTTAATTTAATTCAAAGCTTTATTTAGTTGAAATAGATCTCTTATCACCAAGGTCAAACAAATTTCTACTTAATATTTTTTGGATATTGTTTTCAGTTTTTTCTTTCTTCTTACTATGTTTTTGAAATTATTGGTATTGAATTTTCTTCATTCATTGATCCTTTGCCTTTCATTATTGGTGTGACACTTTGACTATTGTAATTACTATTAAATTATAAGGAGTTAAATAGACTTCGAAAATAATATATATATATATATATATATAAAATTAAAAAAATTAAGTTAATAGTAAGGATTTATTTATTTAATTCTATTTTTTAATTATTGTTCTTTTAAAGTAAGTAAATTTTATCTCTACAAAAGTCATAAACAAAAGAAAAACAATACAGACAAAAGATGTTAAAAGATTTAAAAGTGTTTCACTACCCTGTTTCTCTCTTTCTCTTTCTCTCCCCTTATGAAGATAATATTGCATCAAATTGCCACTTATATTAATTTTAAGAACTGAAATTCAATATACTACATCAAGCCACCTTTTATGTTAACTATTTAATGTGATAATGTGGAAAGAATTAGAAGAGACGATATGTGTTTTTCGTCAACAAGATCTTGGTGGAAAAATTAAAATATAGAATTAAATATATTTTGGTCCTCTAAATATTTTATATTAATATTTTCGTTTATAAGTAAATATATTTATTTTCTATTTATCCAAATAAATGAATTATTTTCTGTTTAATTAAAAGAAAACGAAATTTGATGTGAATTTACGTACCTTTCAGTTCTCAATTTTTCAAGTACGAAAATAGAGAGACAGAACCAGATGCAGAAAGAGAACGATGTTTTTTTTACTAGTAGTTTTAGTGTGTTGATGAACATGAACATGTTCCTGTTGTGTGGTTTTGTTCATTATGAAAGAAATTAATTCTATTTTAAATAATAAACTGTTCAACTTCAGATTTTAATTAACATTATTTTAAACTATTAACTATACATAACACAGATAAAAAAATATTAATTATTTCTATTTAAATTTTTTTTAATGTCAATCATTTTGAAACCAAGGAAATGTTGTTTTCTAATTAATTTAATTCAAAGCTTTTATTTAGTTGAAATAGATCTCTTATCACCACGGTCAAAACAAAATT
Organism: Lathyrus oleraceus; assembly: GCF_024323335.1. Lineage (NCBI taxonomy): Eukaryota > Viridiplantae > Streptophyta > Magnoliopsida > Fabales > Fabaceae > Lathyrus > Lathyrus oleraceus. The sequence continues at coordinate 96,192 of NW_026112482.1, forward strand.
TCTACTTAATATTTTTGATATTGTTTTCAGTTTTCTTTCTTCTTACTATGTTTTGAAATTATTGGTATTGATTTTCTTCATTCACTGGATCCTTTGCCTTTCATTATTGTGGTGAACACTTTGACTATTGTAATTACTATTAAATTATAAGGAGTTAATAGACTTCTGAAAATAATATATATATATATAAATTTAAAAAATTAAGTTAATAGTAAGGATATTAATTTATTTAATTCTATTTTTTAATTATTGTTCTTTTAAAGTAGTAAATTTATCTCTACAAGTCATAAACAAAGAAAAACACATACAGACAAAAGATGTTAAAAGATGTGTGTGTCTCAATACACTGTTTCTCTTTCTCTTTCTCTCCCCCTTATGAAGATAATATTGCATCAAATTGCCACTTATATTAATTTTAAGACTGAAAATTCAATCATACAGCATCAAGCCACCATTTTATGTTAACTATTTAATGTGATAATTGTGGAAAGAAATAGAAGAGACGATATGTGTTTTTCGTCAACAGATCTTATTGAAAAATTAAATATAGAATTAAATATATTTTTGGTCCTCTAAATATTTTATATATATTTTTCGTTTAAGTAAAATATATTTATTTTCTATTTATCCAAAATACATGAATTATTTTCTGTTTAATTAAAACACGAAATATTGATGTGAATTTACGTACCTTTCAGTCTCAATTTTTTCAAGTACGAAAATAGAGACAAGAACACGTATGCAGAAAGAGAACGATGTTTTTTTTACTATAGTTGAGTGTGTTGATGACATGAACATGTTCATGTTGTGTGGTTTGTTGTTCATTATGAAAGAAAAATTATTCTATTTTAATAATAAGCCTGTTCAACTTCAGATTTTAATTAACATTTATTTTAACTATTAAACTATACATAACACAGATAAAAAAAATAGTAATTATTTCTATTTAAATTATTTTTAAATGTCAATCATTTTGAAACAAGGAAATGCTGTTTCTAATTTAATTTAATCAACGCTTTTATTTAGTTGAAATAGATCTCTTATCACCACGTTCAACAAATTCTACTTAATATTTTTGGATATTGTTTTCAGTTTTTCTTTCTTCTTACTATGTTTTGAAATTATTGGTATTGATTTTCTTCATCATTGGATCCTTTGCCTTTCATTATTGGTGGTGAACACTTTGACTATTGTAATTACTATTAAATTCTAAGGAGTTAATTAGACTTCTGAAAATAATATATATATAAACAATTTAAAAGAAATTAAGTTAATAGTAAGGATATAATTTATTTAATTCTATTTTTTAATTATTGTTTCTTTTAAAGTCTAACTTTTTATCTCTACAAAAGTCATAAACAAAAGAAAACAAATACAACAAAGATGTTTAAAAAATGTTAAAGGTGTGTCTCATACACTGTTTCTCTTTCTCTTCTCTTTCTCTCCCCTTATGAAAGATAATATTGCATCAAATTGCCACTTATAGTAATTTTAAGAACTGAAAATTCCATGTGTGAAACTTGATTTGCTCGATTTCATGTGTACATGATGATTTATGCTTAGTTGTTAGTTGATTCATGATCCTTGATGAAAGATCTACATGATGATATGTTTAATTGTGATTTCTGAGAATTTTGTTCTTGCTACCTTGCACTGTTCATGATGAACACGTTGAAGATGATGAAGTCCATCTCCAGGCCATGCTTTTGATCTTTTGAAATACTTTTCCTGCGTTTTGCATGTGTTTGTGAAAAACTCGCTTCTGATTGGTCCATGCACATTGCCATGCTGTGTTCTGATTGGCTCGCCTCATGTTGACTGTGCTTTGACTGCCAGCACATAAATGAAACGGAAGCGTTTCATTCAGTTGAACGCGCCACATTCAAATTGCATCTCGGTTCGATTCCCAGCGAAGGGAACAATTCAAATGCCTTGCCATATTTTCCAACTTCCCTCCATTTGTTCCATGCTTGCTCTTCATACATTTTTTTATTTTTTTCAATCTTTAAAATTCATATATAATTGAAAATGCTCCAAAAATTATGGTTTTTTTGCATTGTGGAATTTCTGTCTATTATTTTTTGATCATTTTTCCATAAATTGTGCTTGGCTGGATTTTATTTTGTGCTAGGGTTTGTGGACATGTATGCATTTGTACCTTGCCTTGCTATATCATTTGTGAAATGTTGAGCTTTTATCCAATGAATCTGAAATTTTACATGTTGAAACTAGACACTTTGCTTGAAATTATGGTGTTGATTTGGTATTTTTATCATGTGTCATTTATGTTTTATGATCATGTTAAGGTAGGTGTGACAATTTGTGTCACACCTTTGCTTGTTCATCTTATGTGATGTGTTTGCCTTGCCAAATGAATTCCAATTGTTCTGATTTTTTGTGTGATGCATATTGTGGATGTTGTGATTGCTCATGAATTTTCTTGGATTTATTTGAATCATTTCTGATTTAATTGAGATTTTTCATTCTGGTTGGTCACTTTTGAGCTTTTAAATTGCCTTGAACTTCAATTGATCATGAAATGGATTGGTATATGATATTGATGTGAGACCTTTGGATTGTTTCAAGATGTGTTTGAAGTTGATTCATTAATTTTCAGCTTCTGTTTGAATTTTTCTCCATCTTTGACCCTAGGCTTTGACCTAGTGGTTTGCCTCTCATGTTGAAGCTTTGATTTCAGGTTGAACATCCAAGTTCATAGTAATTCTATTTTAAACTGTTCAACTTCAGATTTTAATTAACATTTATTTTAAACTATTAAACTATACATAACACAGATAAAAAAAATAGTAATTATTTCTATTAAATTTATTTTTAAATGTCAATCATTTTGAAACCAAGGAAATGCTGTTTTCTAATTTAATTTAATTCAAAGCTTTTATTTAGTTGAAATAGATCTCTTATCACCACGGTCAAACAAATTTCTACTTAATATTTTTAGATATTCTTTTCAGTTTTTCTTCTCTTACTATGTTTTGAAATTATTGGTATTGAATTTTCTTCATTCATTGGATCCTTTGTTTTTCATTATTGGTGGTGAACACTTTGACTATTGTAATTACTATTAAATTATAAGGAGTTAAATAGACTTCTGAAAATAATATATATATATATATATATATATTATATATATATATATATATATATATATATATATATTTTAAAAAATTAAGTTAATAGTAGGATATTAATTTATTTAATTCTATTTTTTAATATTGTTCTTTTAAAGTAAGTAAATTTATCTCTACAAAAGTCATAAACAAAAGAAAAAACAAATACAGACAAAAGATGTTAAAAAGATGTTAAAGGTGTGTCTCAATACACTGTTTCTCTTTCTCTTTCTCTCCCCTTTTGAAAGATAATATTGCATCAAATTGCCACTTATATTAATTTTAAGAACTGAAAATTCAATATACTAGCATCAAGCCACCATTTTATGTTAATTATTTAATGTGATAATTGTGGAAAGAAATTAGAAGAGACGATATGTGTTTTTCGTCAACAAGATCTTAGGTTGAAAAATTAAAATATAGAATTAAATATATTTTGGTCCTCTAAATATTTTATATTATATTTTCGTTTATAAGTAAATATATTTATTTTCTATTTATCCAAAATAAATGAATTATTTTCTGTTTAATTAAAAGAAAACGAAATATTGATGTGAATTACGTACCTTTCAGTTCTCAATTTTTCAAGCACGAAAATAGAGAGACAGAGAACACGTATGCAGAAAGAGAACGATGTTTTTTTTACTAGTAGTTGAGTGTGTTGATGAACATGAACATGTTCATGTTGTGTGGTTTGTTCATTATGAAAGAAAAATTAATTCTATTTTAAATAATAAACTGTTCAACTTCAGATTTTAATTAACATTTATTTTAAACTATTAAACTATACATAACACAGATAAAAAAAAAATAATATTCTATTTAAATTTATTTTTAAATGTCAATCATTTTGAAACCAAGGAAATGTTGTTTTCTAATTTAATTTAATTCAAAGCTTTTATTTAGTTGAAATAGATCTCTTATCACCACGGTCAAACAAATTTCTACTTAATATTTTTTGGATATTGTTTTCAGTTTTTCTTTCTTCTTACTATGTTTTGAAATTATTGGTATTGAATTTTCTTCATTCATTGGATCCTTTGCCTTTCATTATTGGTGGTGAACACTTTGACTATTGTAATTACTATTAAATTATAAGGAGTTAAATAGACTTCTGAAAATATATATATATATATAAATTTAAAAAAATTAAGTTAATAGTAAGGATATTAATTTATTTAATTCTATTTTTTAATTATTGTTCTTTTAAAGTAAGTAAATTTTATCTCTACAAAAGTCATAAACAAAAGAAAAACAAATACAGACAAAAGATGTTAAAGGTGTGTCTCAATACACTGTTTCTCTTTCTCTTTCTCTCCCCTTATGAAAGATAATATTGCATCAAATTGCCACTTATATTAATTTTAAGAACTGAAAATTCAATATACTAGCATCATGCCACCATTTTATGTTAACTATTTAATGTGATAATTGTGGAAAGAAATTAGAAGAGACGATATGTGTTTTTCGTCAACAAAATCTTAGGTTGAAAAATTAAAATATAGAATTAAATATATTTTGGTCCTCTATATTTTATATTATATTTTTCGTTTATAAGTAAAATATATTTATTTTCTATTTATCCAAAATAAATGAATTATTTTCTGTTTAATTAAAAGAAAACGAAATATTGATGTGAATTTACGTACCTTTCAGTTCTCAATTTTCAAGTACGAAAATAGAGAGACAGAGAACACGTATGCAGAAAGAGAACGATGTTTTTTTACTAGTAGTTGAGTGTGTTGATGAACATGAACATGTTCATGTTGTGTGGTTTGTTCATTATGAAAGAAAAATTAATTCTATTTTAAATAATAAACTGTTCAACTTCAGATTTTAATTAACATTTATTTTAAACTATTAAACTATACATACACAGATAAAAAAAATAGTAATTATTTCTATTTAAATTTATTTTTAAATGTCAATCATTTTGAAACCAAGGAAATGCTGTTTTCTAATTTAATTTAATTCAAAGCTTTTATTTAGTTGAAATAGATCTCTTATCACCACGGTCAAACAAATTTCTACTTAATATTTTTTGGATATTGTTTCAGTTTTCTTTCTTCTTACTATGTTTTGAAATTATTGGTATTGAATTTTCTTCATTCATTGGATCCTTTGCCTTTCATTATTGGTGGTGAACACTTTGACTATTGTAATTACTATTAAATTATAAGGAGTTAAATAGACTTCTGAAAAATATAATATATATATATATATATATATATATATATATAATATATATATATATATATATATATAAATATAAATAAAAAAATTAAGTTAATAGTAAGGATATTAATTATTTAATTCTATTTTTTAATTATTGTTCTTTTAAAGTAAGTAAATTTTATCTCTACAAAAGTCATAAACAAAAGAAAAAAAACATAAAATACAAAAGATGTTAAAAGATGTTAAAGGTGTGTCTCAATACACTGTTTCTCTTTCTCTTCTCTCCCTTATGAAAGATAATATTGCATCAAATTGCCACTTATATTAATTTTAAGAACTGAAAATTCAATATACTAGCATCAAGCCACCATTTTATGTTAACTATTTAATGTGATAATTGTGGAAAGAAATTAGAAGAGACGATATGTGTTTTTCGTCAACAAGATCTTAGGTTGAAAAATTAAAATATAGAATTAAATATATTTTGGTCCTCTAAATATTTTATATTATATTTTCGTTTATAAGTAAAATATATTATTTTCTATTTATCCAAAATAAATGAATTATTTTCTGTTTAATTAAAAGAAAACGAAATATTGATGTGAATTTACGTACCTTCAGTTCTCAATTTTTCAAGTACGAAAATAGAGAGACAGAGAACACGTATGCAGAAAGAGAACGATGTTTTTTTACTAGTAGTTGAGTGTGTTGATGAACATGAACATGTTCATGTTGTGTGTTTGTTCATTATGAAAGAAAAATTAATTCTATTTTAAATAATAAACTGTTCAACTTCAGATTTTAATTAACATTTATTTTAAACTATTAAAAATATATAAACATAAAAAAAATAGTAATTATTTCTATTTAATTTTTTTTAAATGTCAATCATTTGAAACCAAGGAAATGCTGTTTTCTAATTTAATTTAATTCAAAGCTTTTATTTAGTTGAAATAGATCTCTTATCACCACGGTCAAACAAATTTCTACTTAATATTTTTTGGATATTGTTTTCAGTTTTTCTTTCTTCTTACTATGTTTTGAAATTATTGGTATTGAATTTTCTTCATTCATTGGATCCTTTGCCTTTCATTATTGGTGGTGAACACTTTGACTATTGTAATTACTATTAAATTATAAGGAGTTAAATAGACTTCTGAAAATAATATATATATATATAAATTTAAAAAAATTAAGTTAATAGTAAGGATATTAATTTATTTAATTCTATTTTTTAATTATTGTTCTTTTAAAGTAAGTAAATTTTATCTCTACAAAAGTCATAAACAAAAGAAAAACAAATACAGACAAAAGATGTTAAAAAGATGTGTTAAAGGTGTGTCTCAATACTCTTTTCTCTCCTTATGAAAGATAATATTGCATCAAATTGCCACTTATATTAATTTTAAGAACTGAAAATTCAATATACTAGCATCAAGCCACCATTTTATGTTAACTATTTAATGTGATAATTGTGGAAAGAAATTAGAAGAGACGATATGTGTTTTTCGTCAACAAGATCTTAGGTTGAAAAATTAAAATATAGAATTAAATATATTTGGTCCTCTAAATATTTATATTATATTTTTCGTTTATAAGTAAAATATATTTATTTTCTATTTATCCAAAATAAATGAATTATTTTCTGTTTAATTAAAAGAAAACGAAATATTGATGTGAATTTACGTACCTTTCAGTTCTCAATTTTTCAAGTACGAAAATAGAGAGACAGAGAACACGTATGCAGAAAGAGAACGATGTTTTTTTTACTAGTAGTTGAGTGTGTTGATGAACATGAACATGTTCATGTTGTGTGGTTTGTTCATTATGAAAGAAAAATTAATTCTATTTTAAATAATAAACTGTTCAACTTCAGATTTTAATTAACATTTATTTTAAACTATTAAGGAGTTACATATAACACAGATAAAAAAAATAGTAATTATTTCTATTTAAATTTATTTTTTTAAATGTCAATCATTTTGAAACCAAGGAAATGTTGTTTGCTAATTTAATTTAATTCAAAGCTTTTATTTAGTTGAAATAGATCTCTTATCACCACGGTCAAACAAATTTCTACTTAATATTTTTTGGATATTGTTTTCAGTTTTTCTTTCTTCTTACTATGTTTTGAAATTATTGGTATTGAATTTTCTTCATTCATTGGATCCTTTGCCTTTCATTATTGGTGGTGAACACTTTGACTATTGTAATTACTATTAAATTATAAGGAGTTAAATAGACTTCTTAAAATAATATATATATATAAATTTAAAAAAATTAAGTTTATAGTAAGGATACTAATTTATTTAATTCTATTTTTTAATTATTGTTCTTTTAAAGTAAGTAAATTTTATCTCTACAAAAGTCATAAACAAAAGAAACAAATACAGACAAAGATGTTAAAAAGATGTTAAAGGTGTGTCTCAATACACTGTTTCTCTTTCTCTTTCTCTCCCCTTATGAAAGATAATATTGCATCAAATTGCCACTTATATTAATTTTAAGAACTGAAAATTCAATATACTAGCATCAAGCCACCATTTTATGTTAATATTTAATGTGATAATTGTGGAAAGAAATTAGAAGAGACGATATGTGTTTTTCGTCAACAAGATCTTAGGTTGAAAAATTAAAATATAGAATTAAATATATTTTGGTCCTCTAAATATTTTATATTATATTTTTCGTTTATAAGTAAAATATTTATTTTCTATTTATCCAAAATAAATGAATTATTTTCTGTTTAATTAAAAGAAAACGAAATATTGATGTGAATTTACGTACCTTTCAGTTCTCAATTTTTCAAGCACGAAAATAGAGAGACAGAGAACACGTATGCAGAAAGAGAACGATGTTTTTTTTACTAGTAGTTGAGTGTGTTGATGAACATGAACATGTTCATGTTGTGTGGTTTGTTCATTATGAAAGAAAAATTAATTCTATTTTAAATAATAAACTGTTCAACTTCAGATTTTAATTAACATTTATTTTAAACTATTAAACTATACATAACACAGATAAAAAAAATAGTAATTATTTCTATTTAAATTTATTTTTAAATGTCAATCATTTTGAAACCAAGGAAATGCTGTTTTCTAATTTAATTTAATTCAAAGCTTTTATTTAGTTGAAATAGATCTCTTATCACCACGGTCAAACAAATTTCTACTTAATATTTTTTGGATATTGTTTTCAGTTTTTCTTTCTTCTTACTATGTTTTGAAATTATTGGTATTGAATTTTCTTCATTCATTGGATCCTTTGCCTTTCATTATTGGTGGTGAACACTTTGACTATTGTAATTACTATTAAATTATAAGGAGTTAAATAGACTTCTGAAAAATAAATATATATATATATATAAATTTAAAAAAATTAAGTTAATAGTAAGGATATTAATTTATTTAATTCTATTTTTTAATTATTGTTCTTTTAAAGTAAGTAAATTTTATCTCTACAAAAGTCATAAACAAAAGAAAAACAAATACAGACAAAAGATGTTAAAAAGATGTTAAAGGTGTGTCTCAATACACTGTTTCTCTTTCTCTTTCTCTCCCCTTATGAAAGATAATATTGCATCAAATTGCCACTTATATTAATTTTAAGAACTGAAAATTCAATATACTAGCATCAAGCCACCATTTTATGTTAACTATTTAATGTGATAATTGTGGAAAGAAATTAGAAGAGACGATATGTTTTTCGTCAACAAGATCTTAGGTTGAAAAATTAAAATATAGAATTAAATATATTTTGGTCCTCTAAATATTTTATATTATATTTTTCGTTTATAAGTAAATATATTTATTTTCTATTTATCCAAAATAAATGAATTATTTTCTGTTTAATTAAAAGAAAACGAAATATTGATGTGAATTTACGTACCTTTCAGTTCTCAATTTTTCAAGTACGAAAATAGAGAGACAGAGAACACGTATGCAGAAAGAGAACGATGTTTTTTACTAGTAGTTGAGTGTGTTGATGAACATGAACATGTTCATGTTGTGTGGTTTGTTCATTATGAAAGAAAAATTAATTCTATTTTAAATAATAAACTGTTCAACTTCAGATTTTAATTAACATTTATTTTAAACTATTAAACTATACATAACACAGATAAAAAAAAATAGTAATTATTTCTATTTAAATTTATTTTAAATGTCAATCATTTTGAAACCAAGGAAATGTTGTTTTCTAATTTAATTTAATTCAAACTTTTATTTAGTTGAAATAGATCTCTTATCACCACGGTCAAACAAATTTCTACTTAATATTTTTTGGATATTGTTTTCAGTTTTTCTTTCTTCTTACTATGTTTTGAAATTATTGGTATTGAATTTTCTTCATTCATTGGATCCTTTGCCTTTCATTATTGGTGGTGAACACTTTGACTATTGTAATTACTATTAAATTATAAGGAGTTAAATAGACTTCTGAAAATATATATATATATAAATTTAAAAAAAATTAAGTTAATAGTAAGGATATTAATTTATTTAATTCTATTTTTTAATTATTGTTCTTTTAAAGTAAGTAAATTTTATCTCTACAAAAGTCATAAACAAAAGAAAAACAAATACAGACAAAAGATGTTAAAAGATGTTAAAGGTGTGTCTCAATACACTGTTTCTCTTTCTCTTTCTCTCCCCTTATGAAAGATAATATTGCATCAAATTGCCACTTATATTAATTTTAAGAACTGAAAATTCAATATACTAGCATCAAGCCACCATTTTATGTTAACTATTTAATGTGATAATTGTGGAAGAAATTAGAAGAGACGATATGTTTTTTTTTTTTTTTTTTTTTTTTTTCTTTTTTTTTTTTTTTTTTTTTTTTTTTTTTTTTTTTTTTTCCTCCTTTTTTTTTTTTTTTTTTTTTTTTTTTTTTTTTTTTTTTTTTTTTTTTATGGTTTTTCGTCAACAAGATCTTAGGTTGAAAAATTAAAATATAGAATTAAATATATTTTGGTCCTCTAAATATTTTATATTATATTTTTCGTTTATAAGTAAAATATATTTATTTTCTATTTATCCAAAATAAATGAATTATTTTCTGTTTAATTAAAAGAAAACGAAATATTGATGTGAATTTACGTACCTTTCAGTTCTCAATTTTTCAAGAACGAAAATAGAGAGACAGAGAACACGTATGCAGAAAGAGAACGATGTTTTTTTACTAGTAGTTGAGTGTGTTGATGAACATGAACATGTTCATGTTGTGTGGTTTGTTCATTATGAAAGAAAAATTAATTCTATTTTAATAATAACTGTTCAACTTCAGATTTTAATTAACATTTATTTTAAACTATTAAACTATACATAACACAGATAAAAAAATAGTAATTATTTCTATTTAAATTTTTTAAATGTCAATCATTTTGAAACCAAGGAAATGCTGTTTTCTAATTTAATTTAATTCAAAGCTTTTATTTAGTTGAAATAGATCTCTTATCACCACGGTCAAACAAATTTCTACTTAATATTTTTTGGATATTGTTTTCAGTTTTTCTTTCTTCTTACTATGTTTTGAAATTATTGGTATTGAATTTTCTTCATTCATTGGATCCTTTGCCTTTCATTATTGGTGGTGAACACTTTGACTATTGTAATTACTATTAAATTATAAGGAGTTAAATAGACTTCTTAAAATAATATATATATATATATATATATATATATATATAATATATATATATATATATAATTAAAAAAATTAAGTTAATAGTAAGGATATTAATTTATTTAATTCTATTTTTTAATTATTGTTCTTTTAAAGTAAGTAAATTTATCTCTACAAAAGTCATAAACAAAAGAAAAACAAATACAGACAAAAGATGTTAAAAAGATGTTAAAGGTGTGTCTCAATACACTGTTTCTCTTTCTCTTTCTCTCCCCTTATGAAAGATATTGCATCAAATTGCCACTTATATAATTTTAAGAACTGAAAATTCAATATACTAGCATCAAGCCACCATTTTATGTTAACTATTTAATGTGATAATTGTGGAAAGAAATTAGAAGAGACGATATGTGTTTTTCGTCAACAAGATCTTAGGTTGAAAAATTAAAATATAGAATTAAATATATTTTGGTCCTCTAAATATTTTATATTATATTTTTCGTTTATAAGTAAAATATTTATTTTCTATTTATCCAAAATAAATGAATTATTTTCTGTTTAATTAAAAGAAAACGAAATATTGATGTGAATTTACGTACCTTTCAGTTCTCAATTTTTCAAGTACGAAAATAGAGAGAGAGAACACGTATGCAGAAAGAGAACGATGTTTTTTTTACTAGTAGTTGAGTGTGTTGATGAACATGAACATGTTCATGTTGTGTGGTTTGTTCATTATGAAAGAAAAATTAATTCTATTTTAAATAATAAACTGTTCAACTTCAGATTTTAATTAACATTTATTTTAAACTATTAAACTATACATAACACAGATAAAAAAATAGTAATTATTTCTATTTAAATTTATTTTTAAATGTCAATCATTTTGAAACCAAGGAAATGCTGTTTTCTAATTTAATTTAATTCAAAGCTTTTATTTAGTTGAAATAGATCTCTTATCACCACGGTCAAACAAATTTCTACTTAATGATTTTTGGATATTGTTTTCAGTTTTTCTTTCTTCTTACTATGTTTTGAAATTATTGGTATTGAATTTTCTTCATTCATTGGATCCTTTGCCTTTCATTATTGGTGGTGAACACTTTGACTATTGTAATTACTATTAAATTATAAGGAGTTAAATAGACTTCTGAAAATAATATATATATATATAAATTTAAAAAAATTAGTTAATAGTAAGGATATTAATTTATTTAATTCTATTTTTAATTATTGTTCTTTTAAAGTAAGTAAATTTTATCTCTACAAAAGTCATAAACAAAAAGAAAACAAATACAGACAAAAGATGTTAAAAAGATGTTAAAGGTGTGTCTCAATACACTGTTTCTCTTTCTCTTTCTCTCCCTTATGAAAGATAATATTGCATCAAATTGCCACTTATATTAATTTAAGAACTGAAAATTCAATATACTAGCATCAAGCCACCATTTTATGTTAACTATTTAATGTGATAATTGTGGAAAGAAATTAGAAGAGACGATATGTGTTTTCGTCAACAAGATCTTAGGTTGAAAAATTAAAATATAGAATTAAATATATTTTGGTCCTCTAAATATTTTATATTATATTTTCGTTTATAAGTAAAATATATTTATTTTCTATTTATCCAAAATAAATGAATTATTTTCTGTTTAATTAAAAGAAAACGAAATATTGATGTGAATTTACGTACCTTTCAGTTCTCAATTTTCAAGCACGAAAATAGAGAGACAGAGAACACGTATGCAGAAAGAGAACGATGTTTTTTTACTAGTAGTTGAGTGTGTTGATGAACATGAACATGTTCATGTTGTGGGTTTGTCATTATGAAAGAAAAATTAATTCTATTTTAAATAATAAACTGTTCAACTTCAGATTTTAATTAACATTTATTTTAAACTATTAAACTATAACACACAAGATAAAAAAATAGTAATTATTTCTATTTAAATTATTTTAAATGTCAATCATTTTGAAACCAAGGAAATGCTGTTTTCTAATTTAATTTAATTCAAAGCTTTTATTTAGTTGAAATAGATCTCTTATCACCACGGTCAAACAAATTTCTACTTAATATTTTTTGGATATTGTTTTCAGTTTTCTTTCTTCTTACTATGTTTTGAAATTATTGGTATTGAATTTTCTTCATTCATTGGATCCTTTGCCTTTCATTATTGGTGGTGAACACTTTGACTATTGTAATTACTATTAAATTATAAGGAGTTAAATAGACTTCTGAAAATAATATATATATATATAATATATATATATATATATATAATATATATATAATATATATAAATTTAAAAAATTAAGTAATAGTAAGGATATTAATTTATTTAATTCTATTTTTAATTATTGTTCTTTTAAAGTAAGTAAATTTATCTCTACAAAAGTCATAAACAAAAGAAAACAAATACAGACAAAAGATGTAAAAAGATGTAAAGGTGTGTCTCAATACACTGTTTCTCTTTCTCTTTCTCTCCCTTATGAAAGATAATATTGCATCAAATTGCCACTTATATTAATTTTAAGAACTGAAAATTCAATATACTAGCATCAAGCCACCATTTTATGTTAACTATTTAATGTGATAATTGTGGAAAGAAATTAGAAGAGACGATATGTGTTTTCGTCAACAAGATCTTAGGTTGAAAAATTAAAATATAGAATTAAATATATTTTGGTCCTCTAAATATTTTATATTATATTTCGTTTATAAGTAAAATATATTTATTTTCTATTTATCCAAAATAAATGAATTATTTTCTGTTTAATTAAAAGAAAACGAAATATTGATGTGAATTTACGTACCTTTCAGTTCTCAATTTTCAAGTACGAAAATAGAGAGACAGAGAACACGTATGCAGAAAGAGAACGATGTTTTTTTACTAGTAGTTGAGTGTGTTGATGAACATGAACATGTTCATGTTGTGTGGTTTGTTCATTATGAAAAGAAAAATTAATTCTATTTTAAATAATAAACTGTTCAACTTCAGATTTTAATTAACATTTATTTAAACTATTAAATATACATAACACAGATAAAAAAAATAGTAATTATTTCTATTAAATTTATTTTTAAATGTCAATCATTTTGAAACCAAGGAAATGCTGTTTTCTAATTTAATTTAATTCAAAGCTTTTTTTAGTTGAAATAGATCTCTTATCACCACGGTCAAACAAATTTCTACTTAATATTTTTTGGATATTGTTTTCAGTTTTTCTTTTTTACTATGTTTTGAAATTATTGGTATTGAATTTTCTTCATTCATTGGATCCTTTGCCTTTCATTATTGGTGGTGAACACTTTGACTATTGTAATTACTATTAAATTATAAGGAGTTAAATAGACTTCTGAAAATAATATATATATATAAATTTTAAAAAAAATTAAGTTAATAGTAAGGATATTAATTTATTTAATTCTATTTTTTAATTATTGTTCTTTTAAAGTAAGTAAATTTTATCTCTACAAAAGTCATAAACAAAAGAAAAACAAATACAGACAAAGATGTTAAAAAGATGTTAAAGGTGTGTCTCAATACACTGTTTCTCTTTCTCTTTCTCTCCCCTTATGAAAGAATATTGCATCAAATTGCCACTTATATTAATTTTAAGAACTGAAAATTCAATATACTAGCATCAAGCCACCATTTTATGTTAATTATTTAATGTGATAATTGTGGAAAGAAATTAGAAGAGACGATATGTGTTTTCGTCAACAAGATCTTAGGTTGAAAAATTAAATATAGAATTAAATATATTTTGGTCCTCTAAATATTTTATATTATATTTTTCGTTTATAAGTAAAATATATTTATTTTCTATTTATCCAAAATAAATGAATTATTTTCTGTTTAATTAAAAGAAAACGAAATATTGATGTGAATTTACGTACCTTTCAGTTCTCAATTTTTCAAGCACGAAAATAGAGAGACAGAGAACACGTATGCAGAAAGAGAACGATTTTTTTTTTACTAGTAGTTGAGTGTGTTGATGAACATGAACATGTTCATGTTGTGTGGTTTGTTCATTATGAAAGAAAAATTAATTCTATTTTAAATAATAAACTGTTCAACTTCAGATTTTAATTAACATTTATTTTAAACTATTAAACTATACATAACACAGATAAAAAAAATAGTAATTATTTCTATTTAAATTTATTTTTAAATGTCAATCATTTTGAAACCAAGGAAATGCTGTTTTCTAATTTAATTTAATTCAAAGCTTTTATTTAGTTGAAATAGATCTCTTATCACCACGGTCAAACAAATTTCTACTTAATATTTTTTGGATATTGTTTTCAGTTTTTCTTTCTTCTTACTATGTTTTGAAATTATTGGTATTGAATTTTCTTCATTCATTGGATCCTTTGCCTTTCATTATTGGTGGTGAACACTTTGACTATTGTAATTACTATTAAATTATAAGGAGTTAAATAGACTTCTGAATATAATATATATATATATATATAAATTTAAAAAAATTAGTTAATAGTAAGATATTAATTTATTTAATTCTATTTTTAATTATTGTTCTTTTAAAGTAAGTAAATTTATCTCTACAAAAGTCATACAAGAAAAACAAATACAGACAAAAGATGTTAAAAAGATGTTAAAGGTGTGTCTCAATACACTGTTTCTCTTTCTCTTTCTCTCCCTTATGAAAGATAATATTGCATCAAATTGCCACTTATATTAATTTTAAGAACTGAAAATTCAATATACTAGCATCAAGCCACCATTTTATGTTAACTATTTAATGTGATAATGTGGAAAGAAATTAGAAGAGACGATATGTTTTTTCGTCAACAAGATCTTAGGTTGAAAAATTAAAATATAGAATTAAATATATTTGGTCCTCTAAATATTTTATAATATTTTTCGTTTATAAGTAAAATATATTTATTTTCTATTTATCCAAAATAAATGAATTATTTTCTGTTTAATTAAAAGAAAACGAAATATTGATGTGAATTTACGTACCTTTCAGTTCTCAATTTTTCAAGTACGAAAATAGAGAGACAGAGAACACGTATGCAGAAAGAGAACGATGTTTTTTTACTAGTAGTTGAGTGTGTTGATGAACATGAACATGTTCATGTGTGTGTGGTTTGTTCATTATGAAAGAAAAATTAATTCTATTTTAAATAATAAACTGTTCAACTTCAGATTTTAATTAACATTTATTTTAAACTATTAAACTATACATAACACAGATAAAAAAAAATAGTAATTATTTCTATTTAAATTTATTTTTAAATGTCAATCATTTTGAAACCAAGGAAATGCTGTTTTCTAATTTAATTTAATTCAAAGCTTTTATTTAGTTGAAATAGATCTCTTATCACCACGGTCAAACAAATTTCTACTTAATATTTTTTGGATATTGTTTCAGTTTTTCTTTCTTCTTACTATGTTTTGAAATTATTGGTATTGAATTTTCTTCATTCATTGGATCCTTTGCCTTTCATATTGGTGGTGAACACTTTGACTATGTAATTACTATTAAATTATAAGGAGTTAAATAGACTTCTGAAAATATATATATATATATAAATTTAAAAAATTAAGTTAATAGTAAGGATATTAATTTATTTAATTCTATTTTTAATTATTGTTTTTAAAGTAAGTAAATTTTATCTCTACAAAAGTCATAAACAAAAGAAAAACAAATACAGACAAAAGATGTAAAAAGATGTTAAAGGTGGTCTCAATACACTGTTTCTCTTCTCTTTCTCTCCCCTTATGAAAGATAATATTGCATCAAATTGCCACTTATATTAATTTTAAGAACTGAAAATTCAATATACTAGCATCAAGCCACCATTTTATGTTAACTATTTAATGTGATAATTGTGGAAAGAAATTAGAAGAGACGATATGTGTTTTCGTCAACAAGATCTTAGGTTGAAAAATTAAAATATAGAATTAAATATATTTTGGTCCTCTAAATATTTTATATTATATTTTAGTTTATAAGTAAAATATATTTATTTTCTATTTATCCAAAATAAATGAATTATTTTCTGTTTAATTAAAAGAAAACGAAATATTGATGTGAATTTACGTACCTTTCAGTTCTCAATTTTTCAAGCACGAAAATAGAGAGACAGAGAACACGTATGCAGAAAGAGAACGATGTTTTTTTACTAGTAGTTGAGTGTGTTGATGAACATGAACATGTTCATGTTGTGTGGTTTGTTCATTATGAAAGAAAAATTAATTCTATTTTAAATAATAAACTGTTCAACTTCAGATTTTAATTAACATTTATTTTAAACTATTAAACTATACATAACACAGATAAAAAAAATAGTAATTATTTCTATTTAAATTTATTTTTAAATGTCAATCATTTTGAAACCAAGGAAATGCTGTTTTCTAATTTAATTTAATTCAAAGCTTTTATTTAGTTGAAATAGATCTCTTATCACCACGGTCAAACAAATTTCTACTTAATATTTTTGGATATTGTTTTCAGTTTTTCTTTCTTCTTACTATGTTTTGAAATTATTGGTATTGAATTTTCTTCATTCATTGGATCCTTTGCCTTTCATTATTGGTGGTGAACATTGACTATTGTAATTACTATTAATTATAAGGAGTTAAATAGACTTCTTAATAAATATATATATATATATATATATATATATATATATATAATATATATATATATATATATATAAATTTAAAAAAATTAAGTTAATAGTAAGGATATTAATTTATTTAATTCTATTTTTTATTATTGTTCTTTTAAAGTAAGTAAATTTTATCTCTACAAAAGTCATAAACAAAAGAAAAACAAATACAGACAAAAGATGTTAAAAAGATGTTAAGGTGTGTCTCAATACACTGTTTCTCTTTCTCTTTCTCTCCCCTTATGAAAGATAATTGCATCAAATTGCCACTTATATTAATTTTAAGAACTGAAAATTCAATATACTAGCATCAAGCCACCATTTTATGTTAACTATTTAATGTGATAATTGTGGAAAGAAATTAGAAGAGACGATATGTTTTTTCGTCAACAAGATCTTAGGTTGAAAAATTAAAATATAGAATTAAATATATTTTGGTCCTCTAAATATTTTATATTATATTTTTCGTTTATAAGTAAAAATATTTATTTTCTATTTATCCAAAATAAATGAATTATTTTCTGTTTAATTAAAAGAAAACGAAATATTGATGTGAATTTACGTACCTTTCAGTTCTCAATTTTTCAAGTACGAAAATAGAGAGACAGAGAACACGTATGCAGAAAGAGAACGATGTTTTTTTACTAGTAGTTGAGTGTGTTGATGAACATGAACATGTTCATGTTGTGTGGTTTGTTCATTATGAAAGAAAAATTAATTCTATTTTAAATAATAAACTGTTCAACTTCAGATTTTAATTAACATTTATTTTAAACTATTAAACTATACATAACACAGATAAAAAAATAGTAATTATTTCTATTTAAATTTATTTTTAAATGTCAATCATTTTGAAACCAAGGAAATGTTGTTTTCTAATTTAATTTAATTCAAAGCTTTTATTTAGTTGAAATAGATCTCTTATCACCACGGTCAAACAAATTTCTACTTAATATTTTTTGGATATTGTTTTCAGTTTTTCTTTCTTCTTACTATGTTTTGAAATTATTGGTATTGAATTTCTTCATTCATTGGATCCTTTGCCTTTCATTATTGGTGGTGAACACTTTGACTATTGTAATTACTATTAAATTATAAGGAGTTAAATAGACTTCTGAAAATAATATATATATATATATATATAAATTTAAAAAAATTAAGTTAATAGTAAGGATATTAATTTATTTAATTCTATTTTTAATTATTGTTCTTTTAAGTAAGTAATTTTATCTCTACAAAAGTCATAAACAAAAGAAACAAATACAGACAAAAGATGTTAAAAAGATGTTAAAGGTGTGTCTCAATACACTGTTTCTCTTTCTCTTTCTCTCCCCTTATGAAAGATATATTGCATCAAATTGCCACTTATATTAATTTTAAGAACTGAAAATTCAATATACTAGCATCAAGCCACCATTTTATGTTAATATTTAATGTGATAATTGTGGAAAGAAATTAGAAGAGACGATATGTGTTTTCGTCAACAAGATCTTAGGTTGAAAAATTAAAATATAGAATTAAATATATTTTGGTCCTCTAAATATTTTATATTATATTTTCGTTTATAAGTAAAATATATTATTTTCTATTTATCCAAAATAAATGAATTATTTTCTGTTTAATTAAAAGAAAACGAAATATTGATGTGAATTTACGTACCTTTCAGTTCTCAATTTTTCAAGTACGAAAATAGAGAGACAGAGAACACGTATGCAGAAAGAGAACGATGTTTTTTTTACTAGTAGTTGAGTGTGTTGATGAACATGAACATGTTCATGTTGTGTGGTTTGTTCATTATGAAAGAAAAATTAATTCTATTTTAAATAATAAACTGTTCAACTTCAGATTTTAATTAACATTTATTTAAACTATTAAACTATACATAACACAGATAAAAAAAAATAGTAATTATTTCTATTTAAATTTTTTTAAATGTCAATCATTTTGAAACCAAGGAAATGTTGTTTCTAATTTAATTTAATTCAAAGCTTTTATTTAGTTGAAATAGATCTCTTATCACCACGGTCAAACAAATTTCTACTTAATATTTTTTGGATATTGTTTTCAGTTTTTCTTTCTTCTTACTATGTTTTGAAATTATTGGTATTGAATTTTCTTCATTCATTGGATCCTTTGCCTTTCATTATTGGTGGTGAACACTTTGACTATTGTAATTACTATTAAATTATAAGGAGTTAAATAGACTTCTGAAAATATATATATATATATAAATTAAAAAAATTAAGTTAATAGTAAGGATATTAATTTATTTAATTCTATTTTTTAATTATTGTTCTTTTAAAGTAAGTAAATTTTATCTCTACAAAAGTCATAAACAAAAGAAAAACAAATACAGACAAAAGATGTAAAAAGATGTTAAAGGTGTGTCTCAATACACTGTTTCTCTTTCTCTTTCTCTCCCCTTATGAAAGATAATATTGCATCAAATTGCCACTTATATTAATTTTAAGAACTGAAAATTCAATATACTAGCATCAAGCCACCATTTTATGTTAACTATTTAATGTGATAATTGTGGAAAGAAATTAGAAGAGACGATATGTTTTTTCGTCAACAAGATCTTAGGTTGAAAAATTAAAATATAGAATTAAATATTTTGGTCCTCTAAATATTTTATATTTATTTTCGTTTATAAGTAAAATATATTTATTTTCTATTTATCCAAAATAAATGAATTATTTTCTGTTTAATTAAAAGAAAACGAAATATTGATGTGAATTTACGTACCTTTCAGTTCTCAATTTTTCAAGCACGAAAATAGAGAGACAGAGAACACGTATGCAGAAAGAGAACGATTTTTTTTACTAGTAGTTGAGTGTGTTGATGAACATGAACATGTTCATGTTGTGTGGTTTGTTCATTATGAAAGAAAAATTAATTCTATTTTAAATAATAACTGTTCAACTTCAGATTTTAATTAACATTTATTTTAAACTATTAAACTATACATAACACAGATAAAAAAAATAGTAATTATTTCTATTTAAATTATTTTTAAATGTCAATCATTTTGAAACCAAGGAAATGCTGTTTTTTAATTTAATTTAATTCAAAGCTTTTATTTAGTTGAAATAGATCTCTTATCACCACGGTCAAACAAATTTCTACTTAATATTTTTGGATATTGTTTTCAGTTTTTCTTTCTTCTTACTATGTTTTGAAATTATTGGTATTGAATTTTCTTCATTCATTGGATCCTTTGCCTTTCATTATTGGTGGTGAACACTTTGACTATTGTAATTACTATTAAATTATAAGGAGTTAAATAGACTTATTAAAATAAATATATATATATATATATATATATATATATAAATTTAAAAATTAAGTTAATAGTAAGGATATTAATTTATTTAATTCTATTTTTTAATTATTGTTCTTTTAAAGTAAGTAAATTTTATCTCTACAAAAGTCATAAACAAAAGAAAAACAAATACAGACAAAAGATGTTAAAAAGATGTTAAAGGTGTGTCTCATACACTGTTTCTCTTTCTCTTTCTCTCCCCTTATGAAAGATAATATTGCATCAAATTGCCACTTATATTAATTTTAAGAACTGAAAATTCAATATACTAGCATCAAGCCACCATTTTATGTTAACTATTTAATGTGATAATTGTGGAAAGAAATTAGAAGAGACGATATGTGTTTTTCGTCAACAAGATCTTAGGTTGAAAAATTAAAATATAGAATTAAATATATTTTGGTCCTCTAAATTTTATATTATATTTTTCGTTTATAAGTAAAATATATTTATTTTCTATTTATCCAATAAATGAATTATTTTCTGTTTAATTAAAAGAAAACGAAATATTGATGTGAATTTACGTACCTTTCAGTTCTCAATTTTTCAAGACGAAAATAGAGAGAGACAGAGAACACGTATGCAGAAAGAGAACGATGTTTTTTTTACTAGTAGTTGAGTGTGTTGATGAACATGAACATGTTCATGTTGTGTGGTTTGTTCATTATGAAAGAAAAATTAATTCTATTTTAAATAATAAACTGTTCAACTTCAGATTTTAATTAACATTTATTTTAAACTATTAAACTATACATAACACAGATAAAAAAAATAGTAATTATTTCTATTTAAATTATTTTTAAATGTCAATCATTTTGAAACCAAGGAAATGCTGTTTTCTAATTTAATTTAATTCAAAGCTTTTATTTAGTTGAAATAGATCTCTTATCACCACGGTCAAACAAATTTCTACTTAATATTTTTGGATATTGTTTTCAGTTTTTCTTTCTTCTTACTATGTTTTGAAATTATTGGTATTGAATTTTCTTCATTCATTGGATCCTTTGCCTTTCATTATTGGTGGTGAACACTTTGACTATGTAATTACTATTAAATTATAAGGAGTTAAATAGACTTCTGAAAAATAATATATATATATATATATAAATTTAAAAAAATTAAGTTAATAGTAAGGATATAATTTATTTAATTCTATTTTTAATTATTGTTCTTTTAAAGTAAGTAAATTTTATCTCTACAAAAGTCATAACAAAAGAAAAACAAATACAGACAAAAGATGTTAAAAAGATGTTAAAGGTGTGTCTCAATACATGTTTCTCTTTCTCTTTCTCTCCCCTTATGAAAGATAATATTGCATCAAATTGCCACTTATATTAATTTTAAGAACTGAAAATTCAATATACTAGCATCAAGCCACCATTTTATGTTAATATTTAATGTGATAATTGTGGAAAGAAATTAGAAGAGACGATATGTTTTTCGTCAACAAGATCTTAGGTTGAAAAATTAAAATATAGAATTAAATATATTTTGGTCCTCTAAATATTTTATATTATATTTTCGTTTATAAGTAAAAATATTTATTTTCTATTTATCCAAAATAAATGAAATTATTTTCTTAATTAAAAGAAAACGAAATATTGATGTGAATTTACGTACCTTTCAGTTCTCAATTTTTCAAGTACGAAAATAGAGAGACAGAGAACACGTATGCAGAAAGAGAACGATGTTTTTTTACTAGTAGTTGAGTGTGTTGATGAACATGAACATGTTCATGTTGTGTGGTTTTGTTCATTATGAAAGAAAAATTAATTCTATTTTAAATAATAAACTGTTCAACTTCAGATTTTAATTAACATTTATTTTAAACTATTAAACTATACATAACACAGATAAAAAAAATAGTAATTATTTCTATTAAATTTATTTTAAATGTCAATCATTTTGAAACAAGGAAATGTTGTTTTCTAATTTAATTTAATTCAAAGCTTTTATTTAGTTGAAATAGATCTCTTATCACCACGGTCAAACAAATTTCTACTTAATATTTTTTGGATATTGTTTTCAGTTTTTCTTTCTTCTTACTATGTTTTGAAATTATGGTATTGAATTTTCTTCATTCATTGGATCCTTTGCCTTTCATTATTGGTGGTGAACACTTTGACTATTGTAATTACTATTAAATTATAAGGAGTTAAATAGACTTCTGAAAAAATATATATATATATATATTTAAAAAAATTAAGTTAATAGTAAGGATATTAATTTATTTAATTCTATTTTTTAATTATTGTTCTTTTAAAGTAAGTAAATTTTATCTCTACAAAAGTCATAAACAAAAGAAAAACAAATACAGACAAAAGATGTTAAAAAGATGTTAAAGGTGTGTCTCAATACACTGTTTCTCTTTCTCTTTCTCTCCCCTTATGAAAGATAATATTGCATCAAATTGCCACTTATATTAATTTTAAGAACTGAAATTCAATATACTAGCATCAAGCCACCATTTTATGTTAACTATTTAATGTGATAATTGTGGAAAGAAATTAGAAGAGACGATATGTGTTTTCGTCAACAAGATCTTAGGTTGAAAAATTAAAATATAGAATTAAATATATTTGGTCCTCTAAATATTTTATATTATATTTTTCGTTTATAAGTAAAATATATTTATTTTCTATTTATCCAAAATAAATGAATTATTTTCTGTTTAATTAAAAGAAAACGAAATATTGATGTGAATTTACGTACCTTTCAGTTCTCAATTTTTCAAGTACGAAAATAGAGAGACAGAGAACACGTATGCAGAAAGAGAACGATGTTTTTTTTACTAGTAGTTGAGTGTGTTGATGAACATGAACATGTTCATGTTGTGTGGTTTGTTCATTATGAAAGAAAAATTAATTCTATTTAAAATAAACTGTTCAACTTCAGATTTTAATTAACATTTATTTTAAACTATTAAACTATACATAACACAGATAAAAAAAATAGTAATTATTTCTATTTAAATTATTTTAAATGTCAATCATTTTGAAACCAAGGAAATGCTGTTTTCTAATTTAATTTAATTCAAAGCTTTTATTTAGTTGAAATAGATCTCTTATCACCACGGTCAAACAAATTTCTACTTAATATTTTTTGGATATTGTTTTCAGTTTTTCTTTCTTCTTACTATGTTTTGAAATTATTGGTATTGAATTTTCTTCATTCATTGGATCCTTTGCCTTTCATTATTGGTGGTGAACACTTTGACTATTGTAATTACTATTAAATTATAAGGAGTTAAATAGACTTCTAAATAATATATATTATATATATATATATATATAATATATATAAATTTAAAAAAATTAAGTTAATAGTAAGGATATTAATTTATTTAATTCTATTTTTTAATATTGTTCTTTTAAAGTAAGTAAATTTATCTCTACAAAAGTCATAAACAAAAGAAAAACAAATACAGACAAAAGATGTTAAAAAGATGTTAAAGGTGTGTCTCAATACACTGTTTCTCTTTCTCTTTCTCTCCCCTTATGAAAGAATATTGCATCAAATTGCCACTTATATTAATTTAAGAACTGAAAATTCAATATACTAGCATCAAGCCACCATTTTATGTTAACTATTAATGTGATAATTGTGGAAAGAAATTAGAAGAGACGATATGTGTTTTTCGTCAACAAGATCTTAGGTTGAAAAATTAAAATATAGAATTAAATATATTTTGGTCCTCTAAATATTTTATATTATATTTTTCGTTTATAAGTAAAATATATTATTTTCTATTTATCCAAATAAATGAATTATTTTCTGTTTAATTAAAAGAAAACGAAATATTGATGTGAATTACGTACCTTTCAGTTCTCAATTTTTCAAGCACGAAAATAGAGAGACAGAGAACACGTATGCAGAAAGAGAACGATGTTTTTTTACTAGTAGTTGAGTGTGTTGATGAACATGAACATGTTCATGTTGTGTGGTTTGTTCATTATGAAAGAAAATTAATTCTATTTTAAATAATAAACTGTTCAACTTCAGATTTTAATTAACATTTATTTTAAACTATTAAACTATACATAACACAGATAAAAAAAATAGTAATTATTCTATTTAAATTTTTTTTAAATGTCAATCATTTTGAAACCAAGGAAATGTGTTTTCTAATTTAATTTAATTCAAAGCTTTTATTTAGTTGAAATAGATCTCTTATCACCACGGTCAAACAAATTTCTACTTAATATTTTTTGGATATTGTTTTCAGTTTTTCTTTCTTCTTACTATGTTTTGAAATTATTGGTATTGAATTTCTTCATTCATTGGATCCTTTGCCTTTCATTATTGGTGGTGAACACTTTGACTATTGTATTACTATTAAATTATAAGGAGTTAAATAGACTTCTGAAAATAAATAATATATATATAAATTTAAAAAAAATTATTAATAGTAAGGATATTAATTTATTTAATTCTTTTTTAATTATTGTTCTTTTAAAGTAAGTAAATTTATCTCTACAAAAGTCATAAACAAAAGAAAAACAAATACAGACAAAAGATGTTAAAAAGATGTTAAAGGTGTGTCTCAATACACTGTTTCTCTTTCTCTTTCTCTCCCCTTATGAAAGATAATATTGCATCAAATTGCCACTTATATTAATTTTAAGAACTGAAAATTCAATATACTAGCATCAAGCCACCATTTTATGTTAACTATTTAATGTGATAATGTGGAAAGAAATTAGAAGAGACGATATGTTTTTTCGTCAACAAGATCTTAGGTTGAAAAATTAAAATATAGAATTAAATATTTTGGTCCTCTAAATATTTATATTATATTTTCGTTTATAAGTAAAATATATTTATTTTCTATTTATCCAAAATAAATGAATTATTCTGTTTAATTAAAAGAAAACGAAATATTGATGTGAATTTACGTACCTTTCAGTTCTCAATTTTTAAGTACGAAAATAGAGAGACAGAGAACACGTATGCAGAAAGAGAACGATGTTTTTTTTACTAGTAGTTGAGTGTGTTGATGAACATGAACATGTTCATGTTGTGTGGTTTGTTCATTATGAAAGAAAAAAATTAATCTATTTTAAATAATAAACTGTTCAACTTCAGATTTTAATTAACATTTATTTAAACTATTAAACTATACATAACACAGATAAAAAAAATAGTAATTATTTCTATTTAAATTTATTTTTAAATGTCAATCATTTGAAACCAAGGAAATGTTGTTTTCTAATTTAATTTAATTCAAAGCTTTATTTAGGTGAAATAGATCTCTTATCACCACGGTCAAACAATTTCTA